>NW_024884922.1:720691-726884 GCF_019232065.1 Centrocercus urophasianus | reverse complement strand
GGGGGGGGGGGAGGGCGGCGGGCCCACAATCCCCCACGCGAAGCGGGGGGCCGAGGGGAAACGGGGGACGGCAGCGCGGCACCCCGCGCCCCACGGCGCTGCCACCGCTCCGTACCTGCCCAATGCGCTCACAAAGCAGCGGCGGCGGCGGCGCCCACCCGCGTCACGTGATCGCCCCTCGCGCCGCTCCCTCCTCCTCGCCTCCACGCGCGCGCGAGGCCGCTCCCCCGCCACGTGACGTGGCGCGACGCCGCACGCGCGCTCGCCCGCCCGCCGGCTCCTCGCTCCCTCCCCGCCCCCTCTCTCCTCGCGCCGCGGCCGCGCCTCGCTCCTCACGCACCACCAGCGCGCGCCCATCCGCCGTCCCTTCCGCCTACCCCCGGCACCACGTGAGCAGGGCGAGGGAGCCCGGCCCTTTCCCCTTCACGTGACCGGGGCTCCACCACCCCGCTCGCCGGAAGCGGGCGACCGGGCCCGCCCACCGGAGCTGAGGGGCGGGCGGGGCGGGGCGGTGCTGCGCGCGTTCGGCGTTGCGCTCAGCTGGGCGGTGCGTTTGAAGTACTTGCGGTTTTGTTGAACCTGGCTTCCTCTCCTCCAGACTAAGCAGTCCCGGATCCTTCAGCCGCCCCCACACGATTCGTGCTCCAGCCCCTCCGCAGCTTCACGCCTGCTCTGGACGCCGTGCTCTGCTCCACGGCCCCAACGGCCTTCTTGAAGCAGGTGGCCCAAAACTCAACGAACGCCCATGCGGGTCTCTGGGCTCTGTCCATTACCATCAGTGCTTCACGCCCAGACAGTGCTTTGGGTTTCCCAGAGCTGCCCTGTTCCTCCTCCACTCGATGTACTGGAGACGTCGTCACAGGCGTGTCAGGTATCCCAGACGGAATCCAAAGACTCATTTGCATCTGTCAGTGTATTTGCTGAGAGCACTGCCTGAACAGTCTTCAGGTGGGAAAATTCTGCACTTACCTTAATACTTGTGGGTGGTGTGGTGGTGGAAGAGGCTGCCCATTCCTGCAGGCACTCCAGGTCAGGCTTTAGGGCTCTGAGCATCTGATGGAGCTGTGGGTGTCCCTGCTCACGGCAGGGGAGTTGGAACAGATGACCTTTAAAGATTCCTTCCAACTCAATTGTTTCCCGATGTTTCTATGATCAATTTTGTAATCATTAGGTGCTTTCACCAGGCTGAACACAGGGAGGCACCCCACTGATGTGGAGGAATCCCAGAAGGCACCATGCCAAGTGATGCTGCAGTGCCAGCAGGAAAGGGAAGAGGATGCCACAGACTGATGGAGAGCAGCGGGGCTGACACAGCAGGGGGTGGCAGCACTTGGTGCAGTTCTGGCTGTGCCCCTCTGCCCCTGGCAGATTCCGTGGTGAGAGGACAGGGTTGGTAAAGATAATTGGCGAGTGTTTGTTTAGCCTCTGGTAGATCCGATGATACATCTCGTGATTTTGACATTTTCAGTGGTCTTGTTTCCTTTGCTTGTTTGCTCACCCTTTGTCCTTTGGCCTCCTTGTGAATAGAGAGGACATCAAATCGCTTTTTTCTATAAGCAATATTTGAACAATAGTCGATGCTGTTTGTGCTTCTGCCCTTCCAGCTTAGACAGAGCCGAAAGGCAAAAGTGGCTTGCATCCTTGATTTCCATTGTATGGGTGGGTAGGAGCTGTAACAGTTCCTACAGCTTGGAAGATGTAAGACATCCCCATTTCCACCTTTTCCCAATAAGATACAAGTTCTTTAGAAAAATCAAAATTCAGATCAAACAGTGCACAGATAGTTTTGATTTCTGGAGGCAGCTGTTGATATTTTATCTTATTACTTTTGGGGGAGAGAATAGGCTATAGCTCTAAACAAGGTTTTGCAGGCTTTCTGACAAACATATTCACAGCTCCATAATCTGTGTAGATTTAATCAGTATTATTAGCATCCTTTCATCATGACTTGGCAATCCTTAGCTAATCAGTATGGATATTTGATGTGTAGCATGCAACGACAAAGTCTCAGAACTCTTGGGATTCTCTTGTCAAATGATACAGTGCCAGCTGGAAGGTGTCTCCAAATATCACACAGAATCCAGCTTAGGAACATTTGGAATGAGAGACAATTAAACAAGGATACCAGGGAGAAAAAAAAAAAAAAATCCACCGACTTTGTGGATTTCTCTCTGCTATACATGGAATAATTACAAAAGAGAAAATAGCACATTTCAGCTCAAAAGCTTCCAGAGAACTGAAGTAATAAAATGATGCAGGCTGAAGTCAGAGACCTTTGCTGTAGCTGTTCAGCACATCTGGAATGGAGAACCTACATTAAGCACAGCAAAGGCTTGACCAGGCTTGGCAGGCAAATCCTCCCTACTTAGATATTTAATTCACTCCCTTCTGCTCATGTCAGCACTTTATCTGACATTTCTGTGACCTTTCCAGTTTTCCCCGTTACTAGAGAATAATCCATTGAAGGTGCAAATCCCTCCAGACCATATGTTTAAGCTCACTTCAGGGTTGTTTTTCTTAGTCACCTACTGCAGATGCCTTACATAGTTGGCTGAAAACCATCATTTTAGTGTGTTGGTGTTGGCCAGTAACACTTAAGGGGGATAAATGCTAAAGTTAAGAATATCACCCTGTTCCTGATTCAGAAGTCTGCTCTACTTCTGCATTACAGGCAATAATCATAGCATGGCTTGAGTTGGAAAGGACCTTAAAGATCACCTAATTCCTGCCGTTGGCTGGTTGTCCCACTAGACCAGGCTGCCCAGGGCTCCACTCAACCTGGCCTTGAATGCCTTCAGAGATGGGCATGCACAACTCCTCCGGGCAGCCTGTGCCGGGGCCTTAACACTCTGAGATCTCCCTGGAGCCTTCTCATCTCTAGAATAAACAAGCCCAACTTCCTCCAATTTTCTTCATAGGAGAGGTGTACCAGCCCTCTTAGCATCTTCATGGCCCTCCTCTGGACCTACTCCACAGCTTTGCCAGGCATAGATTCAGTTCTCCAGATGGGGTCTCAGAAGGACAAACTAGAGAGAGACAATCATCTCTCTCTCCCCACTGGCCACCCATCTGTTGATGCAGCCAAGGAGACTGGCTGCAAGCATGCACTGCTGGCTTGTGTCCTGTTTTTCATCTTCAGGATGAAATGATGAATTCACCAGTACCCTCAAGTCCTTCTCTGCAGGGCTGTACTCAATGAGTTCTTCTCCTAGTCTGTGTTAATGTCTGGAATTGCCCTAGCCCAAGTGCAGCACCTCAGTGGGTTCACAGAGTCCCACTTTCAAGCTTTTCCAGATCTCTCTGGATAGCATCCCTTTCTTCTGTCATGTCAACTGCACCATTCAGCTTGGAGTAATCAGCAAACTTGCGAAGGGTGCATTCAATCCCAGTATCTAGGTCATTGGTAAAGATGTTGAAGAGTACAGATCTGGAGATGGAACTCTGAGGCATGCCACTTGTCACCAGTCTCCACCTGGCCATAGAACTGTTGACTGCAACCCTCTGGCTAATCCTTATCCACAGTCAGCTCTTCAAATCCACATATTTTTCAGTGCTGCCTGTAGCCCTTGGTCCAGGTGTTCTCACCTTGACATCTGACTACAAAAGCAGATGATGTGTTTAGATGGTGTGTTTTCACGAGACTAAATTCTGGAATTGCTCTGTACTGCATTATCCCCCTTGTTATTTTATTTTCCTCCTTTTTTTTTTTTTTCACAGTTTAGAGGTAAGGATATGGTGTGGGACCGTGCCAGATGCTTTGCTCGAGTCCAGGTAGATGACGTCAGTTGTCCTTCCTTTGTCTGCTGGTGCTGCCATTCCATCACAGACGGCCATCAGATTGATCATGCATGATCTGCCACAGGTGAAGCCGTGCTGGCTGTGCTGAATCAGCTGCTCATCTCAGACGTGCATTGACATGTCTTCTGGGAGGATTAGTTCCATGATCTTATCAGGCACAGAGGTGAAGCTCATCACCCTGTAGCTCCCCAGGTCTTCCATTCCAAGCGATGTTTCCCTTTTTCCCCGGGCACTTCCCCTGGCAGCCACAACTTTTCAGATATGGTGGAGAGTGGCTTGGCAGCCACGCCAGCAGGCTCCATCAGAACCCTGGGATGCATGTCATCTGGCTCCATAGACTTGTACATATTAGTGAAAAGCACCTATTATTCACAGCCTTGGGCTGCAGGAGGTCCTCCCTTCTAATAAAATTGCTGCTCTTCTCTGGAAAAGGCTTGTAAGGCCTTAATCCATGACATCTGCATCAGTTGCACTCTGTTGTCAGAAGGCACTCCAGTAACCTCAGAGAGCCATTATGATTCCGTTGTACTCAGATTCTTTAAGAGGAATGGTTTCATGTACAGGAACCAAGTTTGACTTTCAGATTTCAGGTGAGTTTGTAGAGAAATAGGAATTCTCTCCCATTAGGGTGGAACTACTGAAAGTCTTGAATTCAAAGTGAAAGAGTGTCAAGAGATGATGCCCTTGAGTGCACAAGGGATTGCTGCTGCATTTGTATTTGAAGTGAGCCTCCAAAGATAATGTCAGGAAATGGAGGTATGTGTTTGATTGTGTTAACGTGCATGCCAAAGCAGGGCTTCAACAACATTTGTTCTGCAAAGGTAACTGAGCTTTCAGTGCCCTTCTAGTATATATGCCATTCACTGATTCATGGCATTAAAGGCAGAAAGGGTGATGATATAATTGTCTGCTTCTCATATAGATCAGGTCATTAAAATTCCTGACATTCATGGGCTGCATTAGTCTGTCACATCTCAGCATCACCCTGCAAATTGATGCTGGGCTGCCTGATCATCCCTTCAGCATCACTTCATACCCAGAGACAGACCCTCTTCTGTAGGTGCTGCCTGTAGCCCTTGGTCCAGGTGTTCTCACCTTGACATCTGACTACAAAAGCAGATGATGTGTTTAGATGGTGTGTTTTCACAAGACTAAATTCTGGAATTGCTCTGTACTGCATTATCCCCCTTGTTATTTTATTTTCCTCCTTTTTTTTTTTTTCTTCACAAAATATTTGCAGTGACTTTGTGTTTACTTCCAGATAACTGAGGAGACTTTAACAAACCTGGGTCTGATGAAGGTCCTGCAGAGCCGCACTGTAAGCGCTCATTTTGGGGAAGATGTTGGCAGTTATTCTGTGCAGTGCACGCTCTGCTGATGGTGAGTGCTGAGTTCATTCTGTCATACTCCCCAGTTTAATTCTGTGACATGCACACTGTTACCTTTATCAGCCAAAGAATCTCTGAGAATTAAGCAGGCTTTTTTTAACAAGGCTTTTTTTTTTTTTCCCCACACAAACCTGTTTCTTGGATTAATTTTATGTCTAGTCATGTATTGCATATAAATCAAGAACCTTGTTAGATTTCCATTATTTTGCCTGTGACATCAAGGAAAATAGTCTGCGGGTGTCTGGTCACCACTCTGTGCCCAGCTCAAACACTGGCATGCTTCCAGACTCTTACAATTTCCCAAGATTAAAATTATCACCTTGAAGCCAGACATTTTTCTGGGCAGGTTTTAAAGGACTCTCGGGTGTAGGCACCCAGGGTTAGTGATAGAAACCATTTCAGACAGTCAGATGTAACTTCTCACTACTCAGACTGTAAGGTAACAACCAGCTGTGCGCTCTGCTGGATGTTGCACTGGTCTCTCATCCTGCTTCTTACTGGATCAGATATTCTTGGAACACTATTATTTTTATAATCCTGTTAATGTTTCTAAAACCATCTACGGGAAGGTTAATACAATTACTAGGAACTGTTCTTTAAGAAGTAATCAGTTCTTACAAGCAAAAAAACAAAAATCCTTTTGCTGCTGTAGCTTATACCAGTTCATCTAGCAGAATAATGTAAAAGAATGTATCTGTTCCATTTTTGGTTCAAGTTACAGCAATACGCAGTTTATCAACCAAAGACACCTGCTGTTTACATGGGAGTACATTCTGGTCTGGCAGATTAGCAAAGCTGCAGTGCCCCACAGAAGCAAAGCTACTTCATTTACCAGACCAC
Organism: Centrocercus urophasianus; assembly: GCF_019232065.1. NCBI lineage: Eukaryota > Metazoa > Chordata > Aves > Galliformes > Phasianidae > Centrocercus > Centrocercus urophasianus. The sequence continues at coordinate 720,858 of NW_024884922.1, read as the reverse complement.
ATTCATATCAATAAGATCTGCTAGAGGCTTTCAGCCATCCTTGCATAATGTCCTACAGTGCTTCTTTCAGTGCCCACAAAACATCTGTCATTATGTGCTGGATGCCTAGTGGAATCTCAGCTCTCCCTTACATCAGATGATGGAGATGTGCCCATATTTGTTTGGTA
>NW_024884922.1:611544-720678 GCF_019232065.1 Centrocercus urophasianus | reverse complement strand
TCTCCTCACATCATGTTGTGAAGACAAATGTGGACACACCTCTATTTGTAGTTTTTCTCTGAATTTCATCTTAGGACAAATTACAAATATTTTTATCCTGTATTATATTTAGGAGAACCTTTTGTACAGCATGTCCAGCAGTTTTTGTCAGCTCTAGTAAAATGTCAGTCATATGCTTTGAATTCTAAAAAGAACACTTGTAGCTCCAGCAACTGGCAATGGCAAGAACCAATGAGCTTGAGTGAGGGTGGGGAATTGCAGGCTGGTCAGCCTCACCTCAGTCTCTGCCAAGGTGAACTAGTCCTGGAAGTCATTTCCCAGCATATGGAGGACTGAAAGTTGGTTGAGAGTGTCATCAGGGGTTTACGGTGGGGAATTTATGCCTGATCAATCTGAATGTCTTCCACAGTGAAATGACTGACCTGCTTAGTGAGGAATTAACAGAGGATGTCATTCACTTTGACTGTAGCAAGGCTTGCAGTAATGTTTCATGTAGCATCCTCATAGAAAATTAATGAAGTATGAGCTTTGTACAGAGCCAAAAACAGGGACAGAAAACTGGCAGAATTGGTGTGTTCTAGGTGTTGTGGTCAGGACCACAAAGTCCAGCTGGTGACTGATCACTGGTGATATTCCCATGGGGCTTCTTTCATGGCTTGGACTAAAGTGGGAGGAGCAGATGATGCATAGAATGATAGAATCATAGAATCCTTAGAGTTGGAAGGGACACTTAAGAGTCATTTAGTCTAATTCCCCTGCAGTGAGCAGGAATATGCACTGCTAGATCAGGTTGCCCAGGTTTGATCCAATCTCACCCTGTAAGTCTCCAGGGGTGGGGCATCATTCACATCTCTGAGCAAAGTGTTCCAGTGCCTCACCACCTTCACTGTAAAAGATTTGCCAGTCCCAACATCATCCTTTTTACCTTTCTTGAAAGTGCGTGTGATGTTGCTTTTTTTTCCAGTCATCAGGGACTTCACCTGATTGCCACAACTTTTCAAATGTCATTGAGAGTGTCTCGGTGACCACAACAGCTAATTCCCTTGGGACACTGGGATGAGTTGTGATGCATTCAGAGGGTCCTCAACAGACTGGAGAAATGGCAGTATCATGAAGTTCAACAAAGGGAAACTGGAAGTTCTGCACTTGGTAAGGAAGAATCCCATAATACAGGCAAGCGAATAGCAGCTTGGCAGAGAAGAACCTGGAAGTTGTGGTGCACGAGATGAACACGAGCCAGCAGAGTCCCCAGAGACAGCCTTAGTCACATCCTCTTCAGTTTAGAATCTGCAGTATTTCTGTTATAGAGGAGTCCTTATCCCCTGCAGCACTTGTAATGTTGGAGGCTCTGGGGAGAGAAGGAACACCTGGAATTACACATTTTTACAGGGGGGAAAAAAAAAAGCAACAACCAAATCAGGCACTGATTATGATGGCTGCAAATCTTCCTGCTGAGACATCAGCATCCCTGGAACATGACCCATGTTGTGTCTCTGTTCATATCTTGGGCACAAACAGTCCAAGGAACTCTCAAGCTAACCTTTTGACTGTAGCTCTGTGCTGAAGCCCCAGGGCTTTCATCTTTCTTCTCTCAGCTCATGGTGCACTGTAATGCTGAGGGAAAGGTACTGCTGTCCAGAGCAGTGCTTTCAAGCAGCTGATCAGCTGATCCCAAATGAGATTGAATCACAGAATCACAGAATCACAGAATCACAGAATCACAGAATTGTAGGGGTTGGAAGGGACCTCCAGAGATCATCGAGTCCAACCCCCTGCCAAAGCAGGTTCCCTACAGCAGGTCGCACAGGTCGGCATCCAGGCAGGTCTTGAACATCTCCAGAGGAGGAGACTCCACCACCTCCCTGGGCAGCCTGTTCCAGTGCTCCGTCACCTCACTGTAAAGAAGTTCTTGCTCACATTTGTGTGGAACTTCCTATGCTGCAGTTTCCAGCCGTTTCCCCTTGTCCTGTCTCCACTCACCACTGAAAACAGTCTGGCCTCGCCATTCTGCCCCCCACACCTCAGATATTTATAGACCTGGATCAGGTCCCCTCTCAGTCTTCTTTTCTCAAGGCTGAACAGACCCAGTTCACTCAGCCTTTCCTCATAGCAGAGATGCTCCAGGCCCTTCACCATCTTTGTGGCCCTCCCCTGGACTCTTTCCAAGAGATCCTTGTCTTTTTTGTACTGGGGAGCCCAGAACTGGACGCAGTGCTCCAGATGAGGTCTTACCAGGGCAGAGTAGAGGGGGAGGATCACCTCCCTCGACCTGCTGGCCACGCTCTTTTTAATGCACCCCAGGATGCCATTGGCCTTTTTGGCCACAAGAGCACACTGCTGGCTCATGGCCAACCTGTCGTCCACCAGGACACCCAGGTCCCTCTCCGCAGAGCTCCCCTCCAGCAGCTCATCCCCCAACCTGTACTGGTGCATGCAATTATTTCTCCCCACATGCAAGACTCTACACTTGCTTTTGTTAAACCTCATCCGGTTTTTTTCTGCCCAGCTCTCCAGCCTGTCCAGGTCTTGCTGAATGGCAACACAGCCTTCAGGCGTGTCAGCCAATCCTCCCAACTTGGTATCATCAGCAAACTTGCTGTGGGTGGCCACTATCCCCACATCAAGGTCACTGATGAAGATGTTGAACAAGACCGGACCCAGCACCGACCCCTGAGGAACACCGCTGGTTACAGGCCTCCAACCGGACTCTGCACCGCCAACAACGACCCTCTGCGCTCTGCCAGTCAGCCAGTTCTCAACCCAGGCTTGACAGAGGCTGGAGCCATCGTGACATTTGTTCCTCCAGATGAGAAGGCTGGGGTTTGAGAAAGGTGGGAGGCAAAAGGCAACATTATTTGCTTTCTAATGCAACATGTGTGAACGTGCTAACGTTTTGCCTCTGACAGAATGGGCTGCCCTTATCCCGAGAACACCACCAGCAATGTGTTCCTGGCATTTCTCTGTGTATGAATCTACTTACTGAACTGAACGATGGAAGCACCTCACAATGGGAAATACTCTGCTGCTTCTCTTTACAAGGAGAGTGGTTAGGCCCTGGAACGGGCTGCCCAGGGAGGTTGTGGATGCCCCGTCCTTGGATGTGTTTAAGGCCAGGTTGGACGGGGTCCTGGGCAACCTGATCTGAATGTGTGTGTTTGGTGGCCCTGCTAGGCAGGGGGGTTGGATCTACATGATCCTTGAGGTCCCTTCCAACCCGGGTGATTCTGTGATTCTGTGATTCTCCATTTAGAAGCAGTCAGGATGAGTACAGGTATGGTTAGGAAGAACCAGAGCCAACATGAAGCCGTGACCGCAACGCTGCTCTGCTCTGGCTTTCTTGTTCTGCTCAGCGGTGCCACCAGCTGGCAGGAGCGGATACAGCCACGGTGATCAGAAACAAAATATACCCAAGCAGAAGAGTGGTGACCGACAGCCAGACAAAGCTGCAGCAGCGGGGCTGCTAGATGGAGGCAGGCAGCAGTTTGAGTGCTGAAAGGGAGGACAGTGTGCACTGCCACAGGTCTTGTAGTGTATGGTAAATCGTGATGGACAGCAGACCAGCACAGACTCCAGGCCAAGGAATGCAACAGTTCTCTTGATTCCACCCCAGCAATGATGATGGCCACACACGTGCATGCTGAGCATGATCTGTGAGAAAGTGCTGAAGGATCATGGACTGTTCAGTCTGAGGAGTGAAAGCCACTGCCATAAAACAGTTAAAATGTCCATTGGGTAAAGAAATCACAGCAAAAAACAAACTCTTTCATCTGCACTGTGAATGGGAAAACAAGGGGACTCACAAGCCGGGCGATGTGGCCAGGTAGGCTAATGCTGAAATTAGTTGCTGAGAAAAGGTTTGGATAGCTTATTGCTGAGATCTGTTGCTGGACACATGCCTAGGAAAAAGCCTGTATGTATTGACAGTCCTGGGGCTTCCTGAGGTCCTCAGCCACTTCCAGTCCTTTTTTGTGTTTACTTTGTGGAGAACCAGATGTAGCTGTAAAGGACGTTGCCAGAACCATTTCTGTAGCTAAAAGTAATTGCCCCTTCACCCTCTCTGTTTCCTAAGGCTTAGGAGTAGAAACGCAAGCCTTATCCTGCAGGGGGCCCGTTCTGCACTGAGTAACAACCGTTCAGAGGAAACGTGACGATCCAAGGACAGCACACAGCTCACGAGCAGTTCATCTCCAGATTCCACACTGAGGGCTTGGCACGAGCCCATCCAAAGCCATGGCTGTGGCAGAGCGCAAGCCAGGAGCCACAAGCTGTCCTGCTACCAGTGTTTTCCAGCCTCATCCTGCCACCTGTTATCCACCGTGTCCTGCATGTATCCAGCACATGGGACTTTTTTTTCCTTTTGCTTCCCTCAAATCTCCAACAGTTTTGGTACAGGCTCAGTAGGTGACAGTATACACATCTTTTGACTTTTCTTTCTTTTTCAGGTAACCTCAAGCCTGAGGAACACTTACTACAGTATGACAGGAAGCAGAGATGGTTCTGCTGGAGGTATAGTCTCTTATACCTTGCATATAATGCCTCGGTCTTTCCATGAGAAACTACAGTAGGAACCAGCAGCTCATGGCAAGGCCAAGTGAGAGAAAAATGGGGATGCAGGAGGAGCATTTGGCACACAGTTCTAACTCCCAACATAGAACTTAGGATGTCCCGAGGACATTCCTCCCAAACCAGTCTTCCTTGTTCTAAGGAGGGAAGCTGAGACAGAGAAATAGGATGGCTGGACAGAGACCCTGCTCTCTTGAGCAATGAAAACATGGAGACAGATCTAGCTACAGATGCATCTCTGGAGCTCAAGATTTGCCTGTAAGCTTTAGTGCTATGCAGCCAACACTGGTCCATTCTATACTTAGAGGTACATGTATGGTCCAGTGCCTCTGAGGAGAAACTGTTGCTTCAGAGCAAATGAGGTACCAGAAGAAAAGAGAAAGGTGTTTTGAGGTCTGATAGTTGCAGCTCTGCCTTTACACATATCCTCTATGGAAGTAAGGACTGTTACTGCAGCCATACACAGAACGTGACTGATGTTTAAACTGTGGAAAAGGCTGAGAACCTGTCCTTGGGTGTCAGTGCAGTCACTGGTGAAGGGTGAGGGAACAAAATCAAAAAACTAATTCACTACTTCCTTTGAATCAGTCATGTTTGCATAAATGCCAGACTGCTAAAAGGACAAATGCAAGTCTGCTCACTGTCAAACTGCCTTTGGTTTACTTGTTATGGAAGGACTAGCAAAAAAAGGAAGCCATCAGCCAAGTCGACACACTATACAAATACATTTTATTTAGAGATACCCACAGTAAAATGCACAAATACATCTTGTTCACTGATTTTCAGGTCACACAACTTCAAGTATCAGAAAAACAAACTGCAGTTAATTACAGTTATCCGTAGAATGGAGCAGTAGTAGAAGATTCATCTGTCAGACTACATCATGGGTAATGATGCTCAGGTATTTAAAAAGTGCATGGGTCGTTGCCACATACACTGACTCAGTTTTTCAAAGAGCAATGTCTTTCTGGCATGTGAGCACAGTAACACGGTTAATATGGGATGGAAAATGAAGCTCTTGATTTGATCTGGAAATGTATTCCCCAAAAGCAAATTAAGAGCTGAGACTGAGGCATGGGAAGTAAGCTGTAAAAATCACCGTTACATACTCCATGTGGTTAAGCAACATAGAGGTGGCCTAAAATGATTGTTATTCTTATTCAGAAGACTCCTGAGCACTTGATTGTATTCAGCAAGCTGGCAGAAGAGCTATAATCAGAGATCCAAACTCTTGCATTCACACTGAGTTCTTTCACAACTGGAAACCTCAGTCCTCCCATTTCCAAAATCCTGTGTTCCACTTGCAAGCACATAACTGGATCACATATTGCTGTGTCTACTTTTGTATTCCCATACAGAGGAGAAAGTAGGAGGGGGTGCTGATTTGGGAGGAGCGGCATCGGTTTAAAGCTGTATTTAAGTCAGATGGAACCTGGTCTCTTTTCTCCAGTGTCTCTCCATAGCAAGGAAGTTCAGCAGCTTGCACTGCTCCATGCTCCCTTTTTGCTTTTAGATGAGGGAAGTGCTGTCTGGTGCTTGGGAGACACCAGCAGGGACTGTAATATGGAAGGTAGCACTTCAGAGCAAGGAACAAGAATCAAATCAGTCTTCAGTTAGAATCCTTGCATTACAAACAAGAGAGACTGACTTTTGCATTGTAATTCAGAGGCACATTTTATGCTGATGAACAGAACCCCCTGATAGCACTGCAACTTTCTGTGGATTATAAGACAAATCTCCTGTTGAAGCAATAAAAAACACCTCAATTACTCTGTTCTGATATTTTAGACTCCCGAACTGCTTCTTCACCTGTTCTGCCCAGAGATAGCATTCCATTTGTGTGTATGCAGCTGCTTCTCCTCCATAAAAATGGCTCCGGAGATCCTTGTTTCTGTGCACCTTGGAAGGAGACAAATAACACTGATACCTCATTGGGATGGGCCCCTGTACCAGGTTCAGGAGAGAGCTGAGAAGTCAGTAAGATTTTGCACTTTTGCAGTGAACCCCAAAATGAGAAGAATAATCGAAATAACCAGCAAGTCCTTCACAGCTGGCACTGAGTGAATTTGGAGCAAAGCCCTTCAGACTGAGAGGAGGATACCAGCCGGGGGAAACATCAGGGCTGCGTTACAGCAACATGCCCTGACTCAGCACACTGTTGTCCAAGCACAGACTCAAACTGCAGTAAGGCTTGGAGAGGCAGCCCCAAGCCTTGCAGGTCTGCTACCTGAGGATGCCATGAGACAGCAAAGAACTTGCTGGAGGCCAGAGGAGCAGCAACAAGGGAGCAGGGCTGAGACTGAGTACGGAGACAAAGTATTCTGAATAAGATGACGGCCCGTCAGAAGGTTCTCATCCTGGCCTTCTAGCACTATTCCTCACTGTAAGAGAAGGCCCAGCTAGTTTGGTACAGCCCTGCACACACAGCTGGTGCTGAATCAGCAACAGCCATGTGGATGGCTTCTGCTTAGCCCTTCTGCTCCATCCCAGCTGGAAGCACATGGAGGGGGCTGGTAGCAAAGCACAGTGCTCTAAATCATCATGAAAACGAAGAGACAAGCACACTGCATCATTGGGGAGAGAGAGAGTGAGTGGCTGATCAGAGGTTCTTTCCCATCTCATCTTCACACCTCATCTGCGGATAAGAGCAGTAGCTTTGCAAGTTCTGGGAGCAGCTCTATAGTGACATAAGCATAAAGAATGATGGACTAAAACCTCACAGCTTCCACTGCTCAAACACTGGCTCCTCTGAGTGCAGCAGCCTTGGGTATTACTGCTGGCCAAAGCTAATCTGCCTTTTAAGCACAGGGTTAGAGTTAACTCATCTTACAGCATGATTTTTTTCGTAATCCATTAAATGCACGCATGCAGAGAAAGGTTCTAGATGGGATTAAAAATCATCACAAAGTCACAGTGAAGCATCCTCCTGTCTTTCTGCTCAGAGGATCTTTAGCTGTGATGCTGACCGAAAAACCACAAATCAGTTTAAACAAGCGTTGCGCCAATGTTGGGCATCTCCATTTACTTCATGATTTGCTGACATCCACTGTACAGTACAGGTGTGAGAATTTCAGTCTCTGTAGACTTTGCAAGAGAGTGGAGCCTGCATATCTGAGTTGGCTAGACACTAACTGAAGTAAAAGGTAAAAGAACAGAGAGATCTTTGTACAGCGGGCCACAGGTTCCTCTCACCCTGAACTGGTATTTTCCAGGCCAGACAAGCAGCTTTGAAGACTGTTAGTTTGAATTAGGAAGAAATATGAGAAGAGGTCACTGAAGTTCACTAAATAAGCTGAAACCAAACTGTTCTACTGGAAATTGTGATAAAAATGAGGCTTTAATTTCAAAGAAACTCTAGAGTGAATAAACCTAAAAGAACTCCAGGTTAAATTCACACGGGGGCACAACCAGCTACAACTGGAAATGCACAAACCTTAGAGCTCTGTGACAATGTGTTAAGGTAAACAGGATGATGGCTAGTCACACTGCTTCTAAATACAAAGGTAGTCTCATGGATCAACAGAATTCAGTATTTCAGTTAGTTATGGATATAAGGGCTCATTTAAGGTGACAGGAAGCAAAGAAGTGCTCCAGTTACCATGCTTTTAGGATTAGATTAACTGGGAGTAGACATCTTGTATCAATCACATTCTATCTGCATAAAAGGCAGAAACCTAGCTCGAACTCCAGGTGTCATTTTACAAATAAAGATATAATTTGCCAATTTAGAAAATTAAGCCAGATGCATTACACCTTTGTCTTGGAAAACAAAAAATCTTACTTCAAAGAGGAAGAAATGTACAAGGAAACTCTGAACACTGAGGTCGATGAGCAGACAAGCTAGTAGTTCTTGCCTACTCTCAGCAGTTTCCCACTGCAAACTGCATCAATAACTTCAAACAGCTTCACAGTGCAGGTAAAAACACGCAGTATAACATTTGAAGAGAGCTGCTACTGCTGCCTTTGACAGCTTCTGTGATCGTTCAGAACGCAGTGCTGCTGGACGCAGCTCATGACAGAAACAAAAAGCTGAGAAAAGCTCTGCTGACAGAACTGCAGTTGTTAACGTCAGAAACTAGATACAGAACAAAAGCCAGCAAGTGCCAGCATGCCCTGATCTCCACCCCACCCTCCGAGCTTTGGAGCTTTAAGAAAAAAAAACAAACAAACAGTGATAATAGTTCACTGTAGGACATTCTACCTTCAGGCAACAAGTTGTGATCAGCACAGATTTTAAAACACCTCCTGCGGTTTGTGCATCATATGCATCACCTCACAGGTGATGGGGAAGACCCAGCATCTGTGTGCACGTTAACAAACAAGCAAGCACTGACAGAAGCCACGGTTAAGATTTATTCCAAGACAAACCAGTGCATTGATTTGTGCCAACACCAGGCCCTAAAACAGATGAAACAAGTCACAGAAAGTTAGGAGTACAAACCTGTTGCAACTTCAACACATCCATGTTAGAAAAAGACATTGCATGCACCCAGCCCTAAGATAGCAATGAGTTTGTGAGATAGATCAAGGTACCAGAAGAGAAAGGCACATGAACCTCTGGCTGGTCCATTTCAATATTATGTGGATGAGTCATAGTGATTTATACACCCTGAGTCTGTGGGAGGCCTTGAAAAGTACAAGTTTAATGAGATTAAAATTCAGCACCTGAGATTTCCCCGTTAACAAGGGAATCTAAAAAAGCAGATCCTAAAAATACCAAGAGTTGATTCCTAGATTTTTGTTCTGAGATCAAAGAACCAACATCCAGAACTAGAGACCTCCCACTGGATGCTGCAAGTGTTTTTATACATCTCTCTCCTGGTTTCAGTCTGATGGACAGAATTTGTGTGTAATCAAGTGTTTGATTTATTGGTTTCTTTTCCAGGCCAGAAGTGGTCAGGCAGCCTGCACTTTCCATTCCTCCGGTGCTGGAACCCTGTGTTGGGTCTGTGTGCACTCTTAGACTTTCTCACTCCCCACAGGATAGTGGAGGCTATAAGAAGATGGCACTTAATTTTTAATTGTAAAGATTCTTTTCTGTCAAGGGCTTTTTTTTTTTTTTTTTTAATTACAAGAAACCACATGATTTTGATAAACACAGCATAATAAGTAAAAAGATAATTTAATTTAAGTCCTTCAAAATTAACTTGGGAAAAAAAAAGAATGGAAGTGACATCTACCTGACCTCTTTGAAAACGTTTCCGATTAAGCCCTTTCACAGGCACCTCCTGAGCAATGAATACGCATCACCTCCCTGTTGTTAAACTCAAGTGTTCTGAGAGCAATAGCGAATGCTTATTTGGGCTTTTTCTTTTCTTGTGCCCTTCCTTGCCCCTCCGCACCACAATGAAGTGCAGAAGCAAGGGAAAGCACACACGAGATCCCTTCAGAAAAGATGTGGCTGCATTTCTGCTTTCCTTGTATGCAGCATGGACAAATCCCCGGTGTACGTGCTTTAGAGCCTTGAGAGAAGCTATGCAGGCATTGCAACACTCAGAAACTTATTTTAAGTGGAGGCCACGTCATGGGTTGCATCTGTAGGGTGACCAGCTGTGCACAGTGGGCAGTTTTCACTTGACTTCAAGCCAGAAAGGGTGCATACGGCTTGTGCAGCAGGAGCTATCAGAAGGTGAGCTCTGCCTGCACCACACAGCATTCCTGGGAATGAGCTGTACCCAAGGTGAGTGACTGAGTTATAGCAGCAATTGCAACAAAGCGATTAAGAACCTCTCAGACACCCTGGAAAAGTTGGTTTATGGAAAATAAAGGTATCAGACCTCTACAAACAGATCTCAGAGCTCCAGCCTAGCCTGCTGTAAGATGCTGCTGCATTGCTGAGATACAGGGACTGGTGGCCAATCTGTTCGTGGTTTCTTGCAATCAAACAAAAACGGGCAACCTCCACAAACAGTCTAGATAAGCCTGCTTTATTTCACATTTGCACCAGGTGAGGGAAACCCGTTCATCACAAGGTCAGTCCCTCTCAGCTGATGGGCAAAAAGACAGACACAAACCACCACTTAATATAGATGGAACACAACTTTAATTTTGTAACTCTGCAGCTGCAAGCTATATACAAAGCAAGTGCTCGAGTGAAGAAAGAGGTTGAAATTCTACAGAAGAGTAACTGATACACAATTATCTTAATCCTTAAAATACAAAAATGCTGCCAAAGACCTCAAACAGAGGCAGCACAAATATCCCCATAATGAAATTCAGAAGTCTCCCTCATTAAGGGAGTCACAAGAATCACTCACAATACAAATGTAACCTTTGTGGATAGACTAGATCTGGTCAGGTCTCTGGGCACTCTTTCAAAGTATTTTAAAATGGATCTATGTGGAAAATGAGCAATTGAGACTATGAACAAACATCTATTTACTATTCTTTGGTAATTTACTCACCTTGGACTAACACCAGTAGCACTGATGAAGGGACAAAACAATGGGCTCAATGCTTTACAACAGTCCCAGAAAACACCTTGAGAGAACAGTAGCACTTCTCCTTGGCTGACCTGACAGTACAACAGGGAAGGCTGGAGGAATGACCAGTTACAAGGTGTCTGTGAAGAGAGTGGGCATCACCCACAATGCTACGCTCAAGCTAACATCGCGTTGTAGCTTCAGCTTCCATGGGAATGTCTGTTTCTTAACACTTGATTGTTGTTTAGGGCTTGTTTCCCAGTACTGCGAACTGGGCATTACTGAACATAAAAGTCAATAGTTTGATTGCATGTGATTATAAACATGAAAAAAGTAGTCTACTTAAAAGAGGTGAGAAATAAAATGAACAGCTTCCTACAATCAATAGCAGCACAAGATCCCATATTCCTGAAAAGCTGAATAGCAGGAAAAGAGGACTGAAGGTCTGCTACAATTATTTACCTCCTCTCCTTGGTGCCTAATGCCAGATAAACCAGCCTGTTCCCCCCCTTCAGGAACAGACTATTACACTGTGTAATCCCATCAGCAAAAGATGTAAGTCAGGGTCTCAGTACTTGGCATTACTGATGGAGATGCTGCGTACAAAGACAAGAGGGACTGTAAGAACACAATCAGACTGTGGTAAGTAGCTCTGATAAATCTGGCAGGAACTCTTGCAGGAAACAGAGTCACTCTACCGTGGCAGCTGTAATCTCCAGCAGAGACAGAAGAAAAGAGCATGTCCCAGTCTTGCCTTTTCTCCTCAGCTTCAACTGCTCATTTGGCACCAAAGCAGCGAGGCCAAGGCATGCACTCTGCTCCAACATTCATCCCAGCAGAAGATGGTAACAAGGCAAGAGTTCCTGGTGCCTGCTGGAAGGCCAGGAATAGCACTCTGGAGCCCTGCATTTTAGCCGAGTATTAGATAAGATCACATACTGAAGTGCATACACTTCACAGCTGGACCCAAAAGGCACTGGATCTGTTCTCCCCACCCATAGTCCCAAGCAAAATTCAAGGGAGTTCAAACAGAGAAGGCAGTAGGGGAGTCTGGGAAAGACTGAACACCTCCTGCTGCAAGCTAGATGACAGTGGATACTAAGGCAACATGAGCTAACAGCACGTTACCTTGCTACGTGGTAAGCTTTTAGCCTGCACTAGACAAGTCTGAGACACGCTCTTTAACCTTAGAGGAAAAAATAGTTTCTTTATTCCATTGGCTTATCAGAGCAGATGGCTAACGACCCTAACAACCAGAACAGACATAAAGTGGAAATAAATTCCGTAGCCTGGGACAAAAACCCTGGGCTTTAGACTGTCTGAAAATAACCCACGAGCTACCACAGCAGCATACTTGGGAACCCTGGCTCGCTTGGAAAATAGCTTAGTTCATTTTTTCTTGTCATTAAAACTCGTATCCCTAGCCCCCATTTCCTTTCATCACCACTGCAGGCCCCTCAATGCAATGTTATTCTACAACAGCCACACTGCAGAACAGCCCATTCGAACTCCAGCTGTGCAAGCTGATACCTGGATCAAGTACAGGAACAGAAGATCATGTTTTTGCTCCTGGCACTGCTGAAAACTACAGTTAAAATGTAAATGCACTTTTGAGAACTCCTGTGCTTCTGCAGTTTGGACTTGATGGGTAATATCCCTGGGGAGTCTATCCCTGGGCTCCAATGAGTACAGCTTAAAATTACTGTATTCCTTTACATATAAACAGTATCATTAGAGTTGTACTTTTAAAAAATAAGATCAACCCAGGCCAGGGCCAGGCTCTGCAGATAAAGTAGCTTATCTCTTATAAATATTTTTAATATTTTTTAATTACAAGTAGTCCTCACTCCAGGTAATGTAACTGACACAAAGTACCTGCACACACACAGCCCCCAGACTTTCACAGAAAGTGCAGGAGCAACCACTCTATTAGAAAGGAATCCTACCTCGCAGCAAAGTAAGGGAGGGGGCGCGTGGCCAAGATAGCCTAAATGTGGGGAGTCATTCAGAGTAAGTAAAATAAAAAGAGATATCAAATACCCATCATAGAAAGGATCAAGGAGGTTAAAGCAAAGAACTGGTTCAAAGAGATGTATAAAACTGTCGGAAGCCAACAGAAAACTCTGACAAAAAAATAACTTGCATTTAAACCAAAATTCAATGGCATCACACAGTTTCATTCACTGTTAAAACAAAGGAAAAGAAAGTAGAAAACTGCGTAAGGATCAGCATTTTTTAAGAGTTATCATTAGCTCCAGAGACCAGCGTAATTCCCGTGAAGTCCTGACGGAAGGGGGCCGCCTGCCACAAAGAGCTTTGTTCCAGATGAGTCGTAGCAGTGGGTGTAAACAGCATTCGGGAAGAAATTAATTTCAGAAAAATAATTCCTCCAGGTTTCATCGTGATTCTGTTGAAAGAAAGCTGAGATTGTTATTTTTGCCAAACAAACAGAAAACCCAGTTCCGCAGCAGCAGAATGTAGTTTCCAGGGCCTAAAAGGGATCTCTTCTGTTAATAATCTCTGAAGCTTCAGGCAGATCAACTTTAACTGGAAGATACCAGAGACTTCCTGAAGCTTTTTCAGAGGTTTGCACAAAACATTGGAGGCACATGGGGTGAAGGGTAGGGAAGAAACCAATTTTCATTAGTTTTTAAAGTTGCACAATGATAGAAAAGATAATCGCTTTGTCCAACTTCTTTCCATTAACTGATTTATAGCAAAACACAGGAAACTGAACTCAAGTGCCTACCATAGCATTACTTCAGAAAGACACCGTTTTTAAAATTGTGTACAGTTTAATTAAATCTCTTAATTTGAAAACCAGTTTAAATTAGCACGCCTTACAGGAAGACAACATTTGAGATGCTGACAGCTAGAAGTCCATGCTTTTGACTATAACAAAAGATATAAAATCTATGAGTCAGTTTATGAGCAGAGTAGTCCGCCTTACATTCAAGCAACCAGCTACTCAAGACCCCTCATGAAGTGCCTGTGAAAACAATTTCGCAGCATTTCGTTTTCATTATTACAGCTACATGACCATAGTTTTACTGCCCTGCATTTCGTACAGTTACCATAAAAACAACTCACTCGAGCTCTGTGGCTACAGGCTACTCACCAGCCAACCTTTCCCTGTAGTCAGTTTCAGAATTTCACTTCCTCCTAATTTCTGCTTCTGTCCATAGCAGGCACGTGGGGGCCTTTCATCCAGGAACCTCTGGGCTCTGATATCATAAAACAGTAAGGAACCATGCCCTGTTCCCACTGTGATGATGTGTTCATAGAAGCTCACTGATCGAATGCCTGTCAAACAGAGAAATGTCATACAGTTTAGTGAGGATGAGGGATGCTTTGGTTCTGCAGTGCTGTTGCTTGATGTGTAATACTTTCTTTAATAAAAACTCCTACCAGTATTTTCCACAGTATATCAGTTTACCCACTGCTGTGGAGCAGTGCAGATAAATCCCACTTGTACTAGTGAAGCAGCAGCTTCAATTACACATACTATTCCCCTTCTTCTCAGAGGCCATTTGCTCCACTGATGGCACAATAGTACAATGCCACACTTTCAGCAGGCAACAGCTCTGCCAGGAAAGCAGAGGTTAAGTTCAAGAGAAGCCTTGTTTTGACTGCAATGAGCCTTAAGTAAATGCAGCACAGAATCGCTCAGGTTGGAAAAAACCTTTAAGATCCAGCACATAACTGTGCTACCCTACCTCTAACAACCCTCTGCTAAATCATGTCCCTGAGCACCACATCCAAACAGCTTTTAAACACATCCAGGGATGGTGACTCAACCACCTCCCTGGGGAGCCTATTCCAGTGCTTAACAACCCTTTCTGTTAAGAAGTGTTTCCTGATATCCAACCTAAATCTCCCCTGGCACAACTTGAGGCCGTTTCCCCTCCTCCTGTCACCTGTCACCAGTGAGAAGACACCAACCCCACTCTCACTGCAAGCACCTTTCAGATATTGGAAGAGAGCAATAAGGTCTCCCCTCAGCCTTCTCTTCCCCAGTCTAAACAGCCCCAGTTCCTTCAGTCTCTCCTCATAGGGCACATTCTCCAAGCCCTTCACCAGCCTTGTTGCCCTTTTTTGGACCTGCTCCAGCACCTCCATGTCCTTTCTGTACTGAGGTGCCCAAAACTGAACACAGCCCTTGAGGTGAGGCCTCGCCAGTGCCAAGTACAGGGGCAGGATGACTTCCCTAGTCCTGCTCACCACCACTCCTCATACAAGCCAGGATGCCACTGGCCTTCTTGGCCACCTGGGCACACTGCTGGCTCATGTTCAGCCGACTGCCCACCAGTACCCCAAGGTCCCTTTCTGTCAGGCAGCTTTCCAGCCACTCCTCCCCAAGCCTGTAGGGTTGCCTGGGATTGTTGTGACCAAAATGCAAGCCTTGACACTTAATCCTATTGAAACTCATACAGTTAACCGTGGCCCATCGATCCAGTCTATCCAGGTCCCTCTGCAGTGCCCTTCTCCCCTCAGGCAGATCAACACTCCCTCCCAGCTTGGTGTCGTCTGCAGACTTACTGAGGTGCACTCAATCCCCTCAACAAGATCCTTAATAAACAAGTTAAATAGGAGTGGTCCCAGTACTGAGCCCACCTGGGGGAGGCCACTCATGACCAGCCAAAAGCTGGATTTAACTCCACTGACTACAGTTCTTTGGGCCTGGCCATCCAGGCCAGTGCTTCATCCTGGGTTCAGTACTGGGGCCGAGTGGCATGACCAAGTACGTGGCAACACACATTGAGAAGAATGCTTTACTGGTGTTTCTCCACGAGCTCACCCCTACCTAGCTACCTGCCAAGTTGTGCTAAATGGCCACGTAAGAAAATTACTCTCAGCTGCCATCAAATGCATTTTGCTGATCAACAAGAGTAGCTCTATGCATACATAACTACATAACAGCTAATCGTTTTGCTAAGGGACATCAAGATCTTAAATAATTTTGAAGTCTAAGAACAATTATTCAAGACTCTCAAATAAGTGCACGTTCCTTACAGCTGGCATCTCTAACACTTCACCTAGCAATGAAAGCAGAGTAGGTATCCTACAACCCAAACACCATCACATTTCTCAGGTCTGAAGGAGGAGATTCTGTGTGCCTCTATATAAGAACTTGCAAGGCATCCTGTCACCTATTCCCTATTTATTGTGCAAAAGTTTGCTCTGTGTAAGTACCCTACCCCAAACTACCCATTTACACATGAAGAAATTCCACCATTTCCATGCTTTCCATTCCTTTATAACATGATGTTGGGCTGAGTTATACACTCTTTGATTTCTTGGGCCTGTTTAAAGCATCACTAAATTGCAAGTACTCAAACAGGAGGTTAAAAAGATCCACTTGCAAACTGCTGTCACTATACTGAGTGAAACTGGAAGGCAGTGAAACTTGTATCATGCTAGAGTACACAAAAGATACGGACACAGCCAGGGACTTTCTACCTTTAGGGTCCTAGCTAGAAACCCGCCCTCATCTTTCCAATTCCATAACCTGTTATATCCACAGCCACACGCATCTGCAACACACGCTTAGAACAGGCAAAGCTACATTTTGTCATGCTTCAGAAAGGAACTGAAGTCTGCAGGATATCAGGTGGTAAACACTGTGAAGTTCTCACACTTACTACATTAGATTTACCAGATGCATACGAGAATGTCCAATTTAATTCACAGCTATAAATGCACATGAGTAGGTCAGAGACATCTTTCTTCCACCCACTACAAGGTCCTGGCTCTAGCAGACAAATACATTCAGAAGGCTTTGAACACTCTGCAATCAACAAAAGCAGTCACTTGAGTAAGAAGAGAAAGGCACAAAAGGACACATCCTCTATTTCTGCTACAAGTGCTTTTGACAAGCAACCCACTTGCTTCACAGAAACAGGTGAAGTAGCATGAATGGAGACAACATACTTTTCAGGGCTATTTATTGGTTAAAAAAAAAGACTCACAGATCTGTATTGCGTATTTCTCTTTAACTGAATGAAACAGAGCAATCGTGAATAAGAGGCTTAGAATGGCACTTCTCAGCTCCTAAGGCACTGAAGTACCACCTCAGATGAGTAATACTGAACTAAAAGCACAACCTGTGCCTAAAACCGACCAAGGAAAGCTCTCTAACATTCAGAACACTGTACTACCATCTATGGGCTTGAAGATTTGGGCCAGAAAATTGAGTCTCAGCCCTAAGAGACAAGGAGACCCTACATACTGCAGATGTGCACTACACAAAGAGCAGACACAGAATCTGAGCTTCGTAAGCTCTGCCCGCTACATTAACATTGCTGCTGTCAGGATACAAGTCAAGGGCAAGCACACTATATGCCAGCCAAGCAGAAAGCAGTTGCTCTTGCTGATCAAGGACTGGAGTTCAGGGCCCTGCATTTTCCTGTGCAGTTGTTGTGAAAAGCAACACTTGCAAGAAACACTAAAAAGCTTTAATTGCCTTCTGCGAAAAGCAGGTGATTTATACTAGGAAAAAAACCAGCCCCAGTTCCAGACTTACTATGTCACCATCTTTCTTTGACCTGCTTTTACACACAACACTAAAGATAAGAAATTAGTGTGAGATTCACATATTTGTACTCTTTATATTGTATCACCCACATCCACATCTTTTCTCTACATTGGAGAGATATGAGTTTGAAGGGCACTGAGTAGATAAGGAATAGATTGCAAGTCACAGCAAGAGGGTTGTGGTCGACAGCTCTGTGTCCAGGTGGAGGCTGGTGATGAGTGCTGACCCCCAAGAGTCCCTCTCAGGACTGGAACTCTTACATTTCTGTCAGTGAAACAGGTGAAGGGATTGAGTGCACCCTCAGTAAGTTTGCTGATCACATCAAGCTCCATGGCTCCAAACAGCAGAAGGGCCGCCAACCAAAGGGATTCTGAAAAACTCAAACAGCGGACCCATGTAAATTGAAGGAGGTTCAACAAGACCAAGTGGAAATGTTGCACCTGCGTCAGGGCTACAATGTATACAGACTGGAAGAATACCTCCTTGAGAGCAGCCAGGCTGAGAAGGACTCGCAGGTTCTGGTGTATGAAAGCCTTTAACATGAGCCAGCAGTGAGCACTTGCAGCCTGGAAGACCAACCACACCCTGTGCTGCATCAAAAGAGCGGTGGCCAGCAGAGCAACAGAGATGACTGCCCCACTGCACTCTGCCCTGGTGAGGTCCCACCTGGATTACTGCATCCAGGTCTGCAGCCCCCAGCTCAGAAAAGCAGTGGAGCTTTTAGAGCGGTCCAGAGGAGGTCCACAAAGATGATCAAAAGGCTGGAGCACTTCACCTAGACAGACAGGCTGAAGGACAAGGCTCAGTCTGGAGAAAAGGCAGCTTTGGGGGGGACCTCACTGCAGCCTTCCTATATTTAAAGAGAGATCATAAACAAGAGGGAAATCAACTTTTTTACGGGTAGATAGTGAGAGGACAAGGGGGAAAGCTTTTAAACTAAAGGAAGGGAGATTTTAGATCAGATGTCAGGGAAATGTTTTTCACTGAGAGGGTGGTGAGGCACTGGAACAGCCTGCCTAGGGTGGTTTGGGTTGCCCTGTCCCTGGAGGTGTTCAGTGTCTGGCCGGATGGGGCACTGGGCAAGCTCAGATAGCGCCTGACAACTACAAAGGCCTGGGCTGGTGATCATAAAAGGCCTTGGCTGGAAGGGGCATCAAAGATATTTAGGTTCCAACCTTCCTCCTGGAAGCAAGGTTGCTGGAATGAGACATCCTTCGAGGACCTTTCCAAATCAAGTCTTCCACAACTCTGTGACTCATCAGGTGCACGTGGAAGCAGACAGTGTGTTCAGGTAACACTTAAAACACTTGAAAATCAAGCCATATTTTAGACCAGGAAAAAACAACCTACTTTCTAGAGATGCTGCAGCACACCAAGACCCAGTGGGATGAATAGAAAATCGAAGCACACAGAATCCTGGGAAATGGTAACACTTAAATGCCTACAACTGAGGCATAAAGAGAGATGCATCCACTGTACATAAACAAGTTTTGAAAAAAGGTCTTTTCTAGACTCCAACTAGTGCCCCAGACATACTACCTGCACATAGATCATTCCCATCAGCATGATGACATACTTGGGGCAGAGACTTCCAGCCACCGCTGAGAAACACACTCCAGTGTCTTGATACTTCTTCCCTACGATATCAGAAAGACAGCAGGCAGAGGACCTCCACAGAGTCCTCAGTGACAGCGAGGTCAGTGGTGCCGGTACGCTGCCAGGGCTGGTGAAGTGCTATTTTTCATTCTGAAGAAAATTCTCCCATATCTGAAAGCAACAGGCCCTGACATTTATCTGGGAACAAACTAGTAAAAGAAAGAATTTCTTGACCCTAGTCTATGGGCCTCTTGTTCTGACAACCCAACCAGTGAAGATACGTATGCTCAGATAAGTTAAATAAGGACTAACTTTTTAATGATGGATTAATATAGTTTAAAGTGGGGTACTGCAGCACAGTGTCTCTTCTCATGCTTCCAAACAAAGGTCATGGGGAGAAGTGCATGGGAGCACACACCCAGCAAGGCCTTATACTTGGCCCTGGTGAAAGGTTCAATTGGACAGACTGCATCCACAACAGAAAAAAAAATAATTACAAAGGAGTATTGCTTTAAGAGTAAGTTTTTTCATAGGTAAAATAAATACATACTGAAAATCAGAAGTCTCAGTTGTGGCTTTGAACGTAGAGCAAGACTGCACTCACACCACAGACTTCAAATATGATAGCAAAGAGCAGACAACATGCTTTTTCCTCTATTCCCAGAGAAAAATGCAAGACTAGACAATATTAACAGTGATGAGACAATTGCATTTGCTTTCATATGAAAACAGAGTATGAGATTAAAAAAAAAAATCAGAAGCAAAAGTATTCTTAAAAGTTCTGTACTTTTTAGACAGCACATGGCTTAGCTCAGGCCCATCCCAGGCCATCCTCCAGCTGCCCTGCCATCATGGCCATAGCTCTCCTCCATCAAGCAGCCAGCTGCAGCCCTGAGTTCATGCATCCATCACTAAGCAACCAAGCACCAGTGCACAATTGGAACTGTTCGGGCTGAAGCTGGGACATGGAGAGGGTGTAGAGCAGTGCTAACTCAGGTTATTGCAACACAACTTTATGCTTTTTGATACTGGATAAACACAGTTCTGGAACAGCAAAAAATATGCATCTCTCTCTTTCAAAATCTATTAAGATGTATCTTAAAAGAGAAGAAGATCCCTCACTCTACAATCACACCTCACTCATGTTGTTGTCCCAGATTTATTGCCTGGTGTGCAGTAAGTCAATCATCACACACACACACGAGAGACACTGCTTACTTATTTGAGATTATGCAAGCCTGGGTGCTCAGTGATTTCCCACAGATCAAGCACATGCACAAAACTACCAGCACAGTATTTATACACAGAAGTTACAAAGTTAGAAATACTCCAGTTCATTCTTTTCACAATTTTACTGGTTAGTAGCTTCCATACAATTATATGGATTTGTGGACCTTGGGTATTCTTGCCAAGTTGGCAATATCCCCAAAGCATCCTGATTAATTTTCCCCTCAAGGCCTACAGGCTCTGGCAAGTCCCTAAGTAATTTATTCTTCTGATACCTACTGTAACTATAGCTCAGTCTGTTTAGAATTAGCCTTCAAAAACATAATTGCTTTTTGGCAGTGAACATTTGTGAGCAAACATTTTCAAGGATGAAACACAGGAAGAGTAAAATTTCATTTAAAAAAAATCTCATTAAGAATCGCACCCATTTCCACTGCACCTGACAGATGCACTAGTTCCACAAAAACAAGATCAAATATCCCCTAGCTGTATGTTTCAGTTGTTCTTTTTATGTTTTAATTAGAAGATACTTTAAAACAAGTTTTGCTACTTCCACACATTAACTATATTATACATAACTTAAATGCAGCCCAAGACTCACTCAGTACGGTCCCTGGACTCACATGGTTTAGCTGATCATAAGAGATCAGTTGATTTCGCAGATTTCGTCAAAAGAGGAAAGAAAATTTTAAACAGGGTTTTTAAGAGAGCTGTTTAAAAAACAAAACAAAAAAAAACAACCAAGAAGTACTCGTCTTACTGAAGACTTAAGTTGCTACTTCTGCAAGCAAAAAGTTCAAAGCACCCTTTGACAAGTTTCTTACCACTGCCCCGCTCTTTGGAACAGACAGATTTAACGTTGTGAGATGGCTGCCTTGGATCCAGGAAGGAGACATGTGCCTGTGATCCTACTGCATACACTGACCACTCCTGACCATAAGCCAAACACACATTCTCCCTGCAGTATGGCAATTTTGTGGACAGTAACTGGAAACAAAGAAGAAAAAAGTCAACCCATTACAATAAAAGAGCAAGAAATCAAAAAAAAAAAATCTGTAAGCTCTGTTCAAGGAAACAGCAGCACAAGAACTGCAATTAAAAGAGTTCAACATGAAAACAGAATTTAAGAGAAAAGCAACAACCTGACTCACATGAAAGAGACAGAAGACCTTACCTGAAGCAATCTGAGATGCTAAAGGCTGGGCTTCAGAATTTTGCAAAGAACAAAGGATATTTTAGCAAACTGTTCTGCATTTTTCTCTGCTGTTGTTATTGCTTTAGCAGATAAACAGATGCACCTGCTCCCTGCTGAAAAGGCTCACCTTATGTACAAACAGAGATAGGTCTTATTTTAATCTACAGTCACATTTCAGCATGTTTAACTTCCTTTACAATCACTGGTAAATAAGTACTCACTCTCTGTGCAATAGCTCATTCAACTCATGCAGAATCAGCAGAAGGCTAAGAGTGGTGTGTTCACCTCCTGAAGCTTCATTTATTTTTGAGGGGTACATTTTATTTTACAGAAAGCTTTTAACTATTTTACACACTCTGCTTTCCACCAGCATTTAAAGCAGATGGAAAACAACAAACAGCAGTAACAGCAGACAATTTTCAAAATGTAACACCAAAGCAGAAAAGGTACCTTTGACAGCGTGTGCTCTGCTTTCCAAAGATGAAAGTACCCATCTAGGGACACTGCTCCCAGTTCCTATTAAATAAACAAGCACAGTTAATTTCTGTGTTACAAAAGCCTTTAAAAACATCACACACTGCTGGGCATGATATATATTTCACCTGTAATCCTGTACATGCTTCTACAAAAAATAATTTTCGCTTCCTATTGATCTCGATGGAACACAAACTACAAAGGTGCTAGGTAGAATAAGAACTATTAAAACAACCAAAAATAACTTTGGTTAGATCTCGTTGGACAAACATGCAAATTATTAGACATTATAAACTCAAGTTGGCACCTAGCAGCTCCCACACTGATTCTGACTCTGGCACTAATTTACTTGAAAAAGCTGTTTGAAGTCTCCATCACAGAGGAGTGATTAGCACGATGAAAATGCCAGTAGGAGCATTGTGCTTCTAAGAGCATGCTCTTCTTGACTTCAGATTTCTGTTGTTTGAGGGCAGAAATTAAAGAAGGAAGAGCTGCTATTCCTTCTTGCTCCAGTACAATTCATCTCTAGTATTAATAAAAGGTCAGCACTGGAGAGGTTAACATTTACTTTGTCAAAAGCCAGTAACACCAAAGCAAACACTGGTGCTTGCCCTTTGTGTCAATCACCCCACCAGCTGAACAATTAATAATAATTCAGACATCAAATCAGGAACTATCTGAGTATTAGCTGGTCTTCATGAAAGGTGAAGGAAAGCAACATGAGCATTCAAGGCTAGCTACAACAGTTGGTTTTGGTACTACTTGTGGTTCCTGAAGGTGCTCCCCCTTGCCCCCTTTGGGGTACAAATCAAAAGTCAGACTCACAGCAGAACTGTTCCTTCTCAAGAAGCACACAAGTCTTTTCAATTGGGGGGAAGGGGGCAAAAGCAGACAAAGCAGATGAAGATAACATCTCATACGGGAAAGACAAAAGGATCATTACACTGCCCCTTAACACAGTTGGATTCAGAACACTTGATTTAGATCACTTTTTTCTAGTACCTCTGGACAATCTTAGGCATTTTCAACTGTCTTGAGTATCTGACTGACCTTGTTTTTATTGTTGAAAGCCAGTGCTCGAACTTTGCAGTTGTCAGGATTGGTGTTCTCTTTAGGGATATCCTTCAGAGCCCTGTGTGTTATGTGGGCATAGACAGGAACTTGAGACAAGTTGTGCCTAGCATCGCTTTTGGACAGCACATCCTCTGTGACTTCCCAGAGACCCATTGAACCATCTCGAGAACCTGAATAAACAGTAACAGCATTTCACATATATAAAAACATATATACAAACACACATAAAATTCCCCCTGTGAGAAACAAACTGTAATAAACAACACAGTCAAAACGTTAGGGAAAGAAATCTACTGCTTTTAGATGAACACAACAGAACGCATTGTTGGGTGTCATTAATTAGGATTAATAACATGATCTTCCTGAGCTATAAAGTTATAATATTGTGACCTCGCTGAAGTTTTTTTTTTTCCTGTACTTTTTTCTAAGTATGGAATCTATTTTCAAATAGACCAGAATGCATTAAAGAAATGCATTATGAACCATTAATGATTCATAAGTGAAATAAACTCTGACATAACTGAACAGTCAACACATTTAGCTCAGCTTACCAAGGCTATGTGTGCTAATTCAACACAAAAAGCCTCCAAGAAAATGTAGTTATATTTATGTCCATTTTGAATCATTTGATTTCTCTCACTGCACAAGTATACAAATGCATACTTGTGGACTAAAAAGAAACAGCTTTTTTAAGCAACAATTTTACTGTAAAACAGATTTGATCTGTTTTGAACTTTGCTTAAACCCGTACAACATCTTCAAAGAACTAAGAAACTTAAGCTGAACAAGTTGTATTTTTCTAAGAAATCTGGAGATATTAAGCCAAAACATGAATCAAAAAATAGGTGACAAAAGCTGAGCCTCTTTGGTTCATAAGTCAATGAAGACCTAATCCAATGCTTATGTCCTTCTCTTCTGACACACATAATTACATTTCAGTCAACCTTGACAGATTTGACTCAAAACTCAGTTTTTTCCCTACACCATTTAAAAACCACTTCCCTTCTCTCACAAGGAAAACCGAAGTTACATTTCCATGCTTTGAAGTCACTAGAAAAGACTGAACATCTTCATCAGCCTGTTAAATTTACAGATTTAAGAATCTATAAATCCTTATGGCAAACTCACAAGGAGCAAGCTACAAAGACAAGTAAGTAAGCCATCTTCCTGCAGTAGTGCCTACCAATACATCTTGTTGCAATACTGTATAGATGTCTTTGCCCCCTGGCAGATGAATTCACTGAATTTGTCAGCATCACCCACTAGACTGAAAGAGAACTTCCAATGGCATAGCACAGCAGCAGGTAGCAAATGACAAAACATGCTGCCACTCAGCTTACACGCTGATAGCTTCTAATACCACCTAATCTTGTTATGGAGACTGAATGCCCAGCAGTAGAATTTCCAAATATCTTGACTCACTTCAGGAGGAAGCAGTCCATTTTAATAGCCCTAACAGCCACAAAAAGACAACGTACGTTGTTTAACTGGTTAGCCCTGAAGCCAAGAAGAGCGTTATTTGTTAGCTTAGGCTCATCCTGAGAATTAGTCAGCCCATTTTGAAACCTTTGGCATGGAAATCCCTGTCCAGTCAGTACAGCAATTGAGACATTCTCTCTGAATCATGGCTACTTAAAGTTAAGAATTTTAATGTTATACTCACGGAGCACTGATATACACTGCTGTATGTTTTAGAAGCAAATCCTTGTCTTGCCCTTACTGAAACTAAGTAGTAAAACTAATCAAGCCCATGGCCCAGTTTGCTCTCTTCCAACAGTTCTGACAGCGGTGAGATGACGTACTGTCAAAGCTCTAACCTCAGGCTGGAAGAAAACAGTATTTTATGTCAGATGAACAAATGCTCATCTCTTGCTTTCTATGTCATCTAACCTACCCCAAGAAATCTGAGTTTTGAAACAAGAGCTCTCATTTAGTTTCTCAGTTCAAATAAAGATATTTGCTAATTCCTAAACATCTGGAGCTTAAATATTCCTGGTTAATTGTTTCAGATAAAAGTGTTATTTTAATCTTGCTGATTGAAGTGCCAGAGGTTAGTTGTCTTTGCTTCCTCCCAGTGTGATTGGTGAAGTTCTCAGGAATTCAGTTTAGCATTCAGACCTACTTCTTTGCTTTTGACATGTCTTCCCTTGGTGCCTCTCATCTGGAGGCTAGAACTGATATCCTGCTAGAAGTTTCACACAAGAGTGAACATGGCACTTTTTACTCACACCTCCACTCAACAGTAACTGCTATTCCTCACGCTGTGCCCCAATGTGACCTTATCTCACCACTGAAAAACTAATAATCTCTTCTGTTTTCTTCAGTCTTAGTAGCAGACTTAGAATTACTTTTTTAATACAGACTTTTAAATCAGCACCACACGAAGACTGGCATTAATAAATTCAAAATCAAATTCCAGGATTAGCTTTTTTTCCCTCTCTATAAAAGAAAATCCTAACCCAATTAACAATTAACGTTAATTTGATTTGTATATGAGACAGTCACAATATTCTATCATCTCAGTTTGACAACCATGTGAAACATTATATCCTGTCAGCACAGAAAGACAGAAAGCTACCATATAAATGCACTGGAATATTGGTACTGTTGCCTTTATGCAAATAATTCTTTATGAAATTATGCTGGTTATCCCACAAGTTCCTAAAAAGTCACTAACTGACCTTTTCCATTATTGCTTTTTATATTAGCTGCAGGCACGTGGCACATACCATCTGCTGGGAAAGTAGCATGACGAACTGTAAGCAACTAAAAAGGCTCCTGCAATGCATTGAGGACAGCTTCCTGGACCTGTTGCTCACCAATGCAAATGAACTGACTGGTGACATCAGGATTGGAGGCTGCCTGAGCTGTAGTTGAATTCATGCTCCAGAGGGATGTGAGACAGGCAAAGAGTAAAGTTAGGATGCTAAATTTTAAGAAAGCTAAATTCCAGCTCTTAAGAGAGTTCGTCAACAAAACACCCTGGGAAACTGTCCTCACGGGCAAAGGCGCAGAACAGAGCTGGTGAATCCTTAAGGAAGCTCTCCTTAGCATGCAAGAGCTCTCCATCCCCATGTGTAGAAAGTCAAGAAAAGAAGGCAAGAGACAAGTGTCCTGGCTTTCAACCAGGTCCTGCTAGTCAAACTGAAGGGGAAGAAGAAAATGCACAGGCAGTAGAAACAGGCACAGGTACTGTGGGAAGAGAATAAGGAAGCTGCTAGGCTGTGTGGGGATGGGGTCAGGAAAGCCAAGGCCCAGCCTGGACTGAACATGTCTAGGGAGGCCAAAAAGAACAAGAAAAGCTTCTGCAGGTACCTCAACCAGAGAAGTCCAGGAGGGCATAACCCCCCCAGAGAGTGACACAGGCAAGCAGGTTACAACAAACAAGAAGGCTGAGGTACTTAACTTTGTTTTGCCTCTTCTCTGTCTTCTTTGTTAACTGCTTGCCACAGAGCCCCCAAATGGTTGGTTTGGTAGGCAGTTATTGGGCAAGCAACGCCCCTCCCACTGTAAGCAAAGATCAGGTTCATGACCAACTGAGGAACTTGAACATCCACAAGCCTATGGATCCCAATGAGATGCATCCCAGAGTCCTCAGGGAATTGGCCAACGTAGTCACCATTCTCAATGATATCTCAAAAGCTGTGGCAATCAGGTGAAGCCCCTGGTGACTGGAAAAATGGCAACACCACATCCATTTTTAAATAGGGTAAAAAGGATGACACCAATATCTACCGCCCTGTCAGCCTCACCTCTGTGCTGGAAAAGATCACGGAGTAAATCCTCGCATGGATGGCAGGGAATAGATACGGGAGAACCAGCACGGATATGATGGGCAGACTGTTTGATGAATGAAGGCTGCAGGATTGAGTCCAGAGAGTGGTGGTCAATGGCTCAATGTCTGGCTGGAAATCACTGATGAGCAGTATCCCACAGGGGACAGTGCTGGGATCAATACATTTTCATCAATGACATCAGAGGGATCAAGTGTACCTTCAGCAAATTTGGTGACGACACCAAGCTGTGGGGTGCAGTCAACACAGCAGAGGGAGGGGATGCCATTCAGAAGGACCAAGACACATTGAGCAGTGCGCCCAGGGGAACCTCCTGAGGCTCAGCACATCCAAGCGCGAGGCGTCGCACCCGGGTCGTGGCAACCCCCGCTGCCAGTACGAGCCGGGGGACGTCGGGACAGAGCACGGCCCTGCCGGAAAGGACCTGGGGGTGCCGGGGGATGGCAGCCGGGCGTGAGCCAGCAGTGTGCCCTGCGGCCCAGGCAGCCGGCCGGATCCTGGGCTGCATCCGAAGCAGCGCGGCCAGCGGGGCGAGGGAGGGGATCCTGCCCCTCTGCTCTGCGCTGTGACACCACACCTGGAGCGCTGCGTCCACAGCTGGAGTGCTCAGCACAGCAGAGACGGGGGCCTGCTGGAGAGCGTCCAGAGGAGGGCCGCACGAATGGTCAGGATGGAGCAGCTCCCTGTGAGGACGGGCTGAGAGCTGGGGCTGTGCAGCCTGGGCAAGAGGAGGCTGAGCGAGACCTGAGGGCGGCCTGTCTGTGTCTAATGGGGGCTGTAAGAGAGGTGGGGACAGGCCCTTTAGCAGTGTCTGCTGTGACAGGACAAGGAGAAATGGTTTCACACTAAAAGAGGGGAGAATTAGGCTGGATGTAAGAAAAAAGGCTTTTATGATCAAGGTGGTGAGGCACCAGAACAGGTTGCCCAGAGGTGTGGATGTTGTCATATCCCTGGACAACCTGATATAGCTGTGCATGTCCCTGCTCATTGCAGGGGAGTGGAGTAGATGACCTTTAAAGGCCCCTTTCAGATGTGAGGATTCTATGAGTCTATAAACAGGCTTAACTAATAACAAACTGGTTATACAAATTAAGTTCTCATTGAAGAGTCTTCATAGGATTTTTGGAAAAGAACATTGTTCTGCTGTATTCCAGCCCCTCTTGAAATTCTCCCTCATGCAGAATCCTTCTTTGTAAGTCACTGTTTAGAGACCTACTCATGACAACATCTGTTAAAAAGACAATAAATTCCCTCTATTTCCAGAAAAATCATATCTAGGTCAGGGACCTACATATAAAACAACACTAAGCACTGTACTAAAAATCCAGAATAGTTCAAATAACCAAAGTAGTTCCAAATGGCTTCAAATGCAACAGTATTCAAAACAGATCCTACTGACTTAGAAAATGAATTTAAGATACTAAAAAGCTACATGAAAACTAAATACTATTTACAGCTCAAAAACAAGAAATCAAAAGTTCTGAAGGTGTGAACTCCAACAGGTTCTTCGAAATTTTCCTTCTCATCCCCAAGATGAGTTTTAAGTAAAGACCCACACAGCTCTACTTACAATACCAGGCATGCATCAAGAAAAGCATTTATACAGAGCAGGTTTAAAGTGACTTCCTGGATCAGCATGAAACATTTAAGAAAATGGTTTAGTGACTACAGCGCATTGCTCTGGGTTCAGGCAAACTCAAGACTTAATTTGTCTAACCATAAGCTCCATTCAGACATAGAAAGAGATAGAACTCAGACTGTGAATGGGCTGAAACCTCTTTCAAGAGGCTTCTTGTCTTTCACTGACTAAAAGAAGCCAAAGTAGTCATGCTGCTGGTCAACTCAACTGATACGGTCAGCTACAATGACTCTGAAGGCACAGAGAAAAGTACCCTGCCCTCAAAGCAGGTCCTATATACACCCACCCTATACTTCAGGTCTAATCATGCCCATAACCCAGTGAAGGACTTCCACATAAAACATCAAGAACACCGGCATGTGCTTCACTCTCAGATAGAAACTGGGGATGAAGAACCACAAGGTCTCACCAAAAGGAGCCAAAGGAAAGAGTCCTGCAGCAGTAGGACTGTCCTGTTTTGGCTACAGATCGTGGAGCCCGTAGCATAGTAAGGTTTCAGCACAGAATACTGAAGGCCACAGTATTCAGAGTGAGATCCTTTGCCTAATTAACCACAACATCAATGCTAAATTTAACAGTGAGTACAACAGTGAGCTCTTTCCTTCTCCCAGTGCACTCGCTGGAAATCAAACAGAAGCATTTGGATCAAGGATACTGGCAGATGATCACCACTGCCAGATGTGCTCTCGTGCACTGATAAAGGCATTTCCTTAAGGCTTGTACTAATGCAGTATGCCAGCATAATAAAACATTGATAGAAAAAAATGCATTTACCAGAAACAGCCATAGTATCACTGATCCATGCAATTGAAAATATCCAGTCCTTATGTCCATCCTAAAAGGAAAAGAAAAAAAAGTCAGACTTGCTGTGCCATTATATTCAGAGACATATTCTTCATTTTCCAGGTTAGTACAAGCACAAAAAAAAAAAAAAAAAAAAACCAGACCTGCATTAAAAATATCATACAGGTAAAATTCCAGTATGAAGCTGGAGTAGCTCACATATCCAACACCAATTTTAAATTTATTTTCATAAAGCTAAACATACAATTAACAGTTAGAGAGCAAGTAAGTCATAGAAAAACGGACCTCGAACCAAAGCCAAACTGATCTCAAATGTATGGACTTAGATTTCATTTTCAAAAGCAGTGTTCCTTACCTTCACAAAATAGATATTTCCTAAAACACATCTCCCTGCTACAGATAATAAACTAAAACTAATCTTACTAAAACTGTTTACAATATATGAATAATTTTTCAAGACTATTAATTCAAGAATCTTCTATTTAGTATGTAAAGAAACCAGAGGGAGGAAAAGTCTCCAAGCCTTTAGTTATGTTTGAAAAATCTGCAAAGTCACAGCAGCATGTAAGCGAATAGCAAGTCATAAAAATCTTCACAGCCAGCTGCAGGAAGGCTTCACTATGTGCTACAGCTGAAACTCTGACCTTTGCTGTTGTGATGAAGTCCTTATTCAAAAGGAAGGAGAAATGACAGAAGGACTAACAGGACATCACTGCACTCATTTCAGCCTTTTTCTTTTCAAGAATGGATATTTTAAAAAAGCATGATGACATTTCAGAAATAGATTCTGGTACAGCTTACATCAAAGTGCCATAAGCCACAGAGTTGGAATTAATCCTCAAAGCCAAGTTCTGCTTCTGGAATAACGCATATGTAAGCTGCATTGGAAAAGGAAACACTTTAACAACGTGCATCATCTTTCCAGCTTCAAGAGCTTTTTTGCTAACAGTTTTGTGCGTCAGTTTCAATCTTCATCATCATAATTGAAATGACACTTTAGATTTTGTTACAATTTCAATGCTTAAAAGTGATCTGAAGTGGACCTGAATGAAGGCAAGGAAAAGGAAATCAGAACTACCTCACATGTTTAAGATACTTCATTAAAGCAAAAAAAAGACTACATCAGTAGTGCTTTGAAGCTTTCAAAAATTCAGAAATTTTTCACTCTTCACTACAAAACTCAGAAGTCTTAACCTTGCCTCTGACTGGCACTTCTAAGACAAAATTCTTACAAGTAACAATAAATTTTCCCAACTATTGCCACTTACATCTCCGACACAGACAGGATCAAGTGTAGGCAGACGATAAATTGCAAGACTGTTGGGGTTGTCGCCACCTGTAGCCAGAAGGGTTCTTGAGGGGTTGAGTTCAATGGCGTGAATCCCACAGCCCTGCTGGTTCACCATGCCAGGCTCACGGTCTTTCAGAATAGGAATCTTGGTAATTTGACCAGTCTGGACATCTACCACAAATAACTGGAAAAGAAAAGAAGAGTACGTAAGTCACCATTAAACAAAGATCAAGAAAACAAAGCATTCAAAGACATTTGGTTTCGATAACTCTTTCCTCTTTTTTCTCCCGAGGCTGAAATCCACAAATGCTGCAAGTGTGGCTGGAAAAACATGTACAAACTGCTACTTAAAAGAAATAAAACCCACTTTAACTAAATTGGTTTATTTCAACAATACTACTTGGTTTGCAGAGCAACGGAACAGAAAGAGAAATCTTACATAGAAGGCTTCTCAAATAACCAAACACTCAGTCTAAAATGTATTACCTGTTCAATACTTTGAGAAAACAAAATTGTTCTCAAGTTACTCTTAACAAGTGAGAAAGATAGATCCACCTCAAAGCAGTCAGTAAGCCCAAGGGCACTTAGAACAAGTCTGTGGCTGCACAGATAAGGGTACACAGCACTGCCAGAGTGAACAGCTATGCTCATCAGCTGGCAAAAATAAAAGTTCTATGTCAGTGTTACTCTTCCTTTGGCAGAAAAAAAAAAAAAAGCAACAACAATTATGAAGTCCTGCAACTCTTCACCCATCACTGAACACTGAGTTATGTCAGTTCAAACATACAACTGTAAAGTTTGCTTATAGTTTACTATAATGGTAAACTATAGTTTAAACTACAATTATAGCAAAGTATGGTTTACATTGTCCAACAAAGTCTAACTTCATTCACACTGGATCACTTCGTAAGTGTCCAGAGTGCAGCTGCTCCAACAGACAAACTGATTTAACTGAAAAGAACCACGCAGCACAGGCTAACAATCTTCAGTTTCCAGGAGAAAAATGTGCCAAATGAGCAGTTTATAAATGCTTAGCTAATGACAATAGGCAACTTCTGTCAAGAATGTTTTGTGTCAACAGAATTTCTGTCATTAGAGAGGTCACATCTGGAGCACTGTGCCCAGTTCTGGGCTCCCCAGCTCAAGAAACACAGGGAGCTACTCAGAGAGACCAGCAGAGGGCCACAGAGGTGGCTGTGGGCCTGGAGCACCTCCTGTATGAGGAACAGCTGAAAGAGATAGGACTGTTCTGCCTGGAGAAGAAGGGACTGAGAGGAGATCTTACCAACACTTGGAAATATCTAAAGAGTACCAGTCAAGTGAATGTGGCTGGGCTCCTTTTTTTGTGGTACCCAGCAACAAGACAAGGCGGAATGGGCACAAACTTCAACACAGGAAGTTCAGTATGAACACGACAACAAAGTCCTTTACTTCGAAGGTGACAGAGCACCCGCATGCCTTCCTCTGCAATCTCATGTAGGAAACCTGCTTTAGCAGGGCGTAGGACATAACGATCTCCAGAGGTCTCTTTCAACACCTGTGAATGCGTGATACTGTGGGAAACACAAACGACAGAAAAGAAAACGGAATATCACAGAGCATACCTGGCTCCAAGAAAAGTGTACAATTGCAAATCGGGATTATTGAAGAGTTTGGTTCCCTCAAAGTCTGTTCAAGTATCATGTTACTCATTCCATCAATATATCATTGTCGTGTTCTATGTAGACTTACGCCAACTTCAACCCACAACTCACTCTCCTTTGTAGTCATCAGTCTTGCACAGAGATCACAGCTCCTACAATTGCTGAATCTTCACCTTCAGTTCTTTATTCTGTATGCAGACGCAGGGGGTGACGGAACAGCTGAAGTGCAGCTGAGCAGGCAGAGGTGGAGGACACTTCTCACTCCCCTCAGTGCAGTTGAGCGTCCAAACCTACTCATGAACACTCAGCATACAGAGCAGCCCTAACTTCATCCCTGGAAACTAGTTGTCCTGTTCCTGCAGTGTAGGCATTAATTTCTTCTCCTCTCATCTCTTTCTTCAATGTTTTCTTTCAACGGAAGATCTCAATACTTCCCCCTGCCCTCCTTCTACAGTTCCTGGTGTCACTTGCAGGTCCTAACGCTGGCACCAAAATTGATCATTAGGAAAACACACATCCACATTTCAGGATGCCCACAGATTCTCAAAAATCATGTTTCAGCAATTAGAGACGCACAGCTCAAATGGCACCTCAATAGATAGGAGGACTGAAATTAAAAACCTTCCATGTTCTCCAATCTGACACCCCTGTCACACATCTGTGCCTGATACTAGGTTAATAAATAAATAAAAATACTTAGCCTAATGTGAAACTCCTTTCATAAAGCTAAACTGTAAACTAATCAATTAGTCAAAGAACTTGGAAACATACAATACTGAAGTATCACAGACCCTAAACTCACACTGAGTTAAGGGGCAGGCTTTGAAGGTTCAGCTGTAGAGTCTGAAGCAGGAACTACTGCACATAGGAAAAAACAGAACATAATGCAGGCAAACTAAAAGCACAATCCCGGAGTAAAATAAACAAGCACTACCCGCTCACATCATGACTTTTGCATCATCTGGGACAGCACAGGAAGATAGAAGTTCACACTTACAAGTAGAACCATGAAACGTCAAGAAATCTTCCCTGTAAATTCAGCATGCAGAAACAGCTGTTCCTAGCACTTCTGCCTTTTGGGCTTTAAAGCATTCTAACAAAATAGGCATCCAGCTAAGAATGTTGACAACTGAACACGGTTTTATGAGTTTTAAAGACACTACAGTAAATAAAGTGTAAAATATCTGACTGTTTATAAACAAGTTCAGCCATAACTCCAGCATGTAGTTAAATAAATCTGAAGAAAACAGAGTTTATCCTACTTTTCCCAAGAAAACTGGTATTGTTGCTACTGTTGAAATAAGTACAACTGAAAATTGCTCCCAAGCAGTCTAGACTCTTTAAGAGTCTTGACAAAGGCATGATAGCTGTATTATCCATTTTTTTTCCCCACTCTATGAAGTGGGAATAAGAATTTTTTCAGCTACTTGTACAGAAGCTAAAAGCCAGTCACACACACACAAAAAAAAAAACACCAAACCTACAGCAAGCTGTCTGCCCCTTGAATTTAAGTTTTACACAATTGCATTCTTCCCACTAGTAAAATATATGCATGACAGTAATCAGCATGCCAAATAACTTGATCCTCAGGACTTCAAGGAAGGACTGCTTCACACTGCTTCGGACATCGGCCAACAGTCCAAGCACCATACCTAATCTGTGAGAAACAAAGCAAATTCAGCCATCTTGTTCTCCACAGGACAATACTGTTCTAACAAGGAAACAAGATGAACAACATCACAGAGAAATCCTTTCTTTAACATTCATAAGGATATCCTACAACAGTGCTGTGTCACTCTAGAACCATGGCAGACTGGTACAGCTTCATACTACATCTGTCTCAATCTCAAGTTTTTAGAATCTGGCTATAATTTCCACACTCAACGAAATTACTAATTGCCTGCCTATTTCTTTATTATTTTATTTTTGTATTGCAGAATAGTAGAAATCCTTCTCTCACGCAGCTCCTACACATTTTCTAAAGAGGCTGTCCCCTTGCCATACTGTTTACAATGTTTCACTTCATTAATGGAGGAACTTAATTGATCAACAAGCCAAAAGCCAATTTCTTGTAACAAGGAATCAAGTATCAGAAGACCTGATTCTGCACTGCAAAATCCATCTTCTGGATGTCACTTTCATTTTTTGACTTGCCTTTAAGGGACAAAGTTTAGGAGGGAAAGGAAAAGAGAAGATACACATTCAGTAAATATAACTGTACTTCCCACAAGTCTTTAACCAAAAGGATTTGTCAAAGAAATGAAGCAAGTAATAAATATTTCTGCCTATGCCATTTTAATGCTACATCTGACCTAACCATTACTTCAAGAAGCATTCTGGTCATATTTACTTTAGTGGGAACATCAAAACTTTGATAAGACTCATCTTCATATGTAGAGCAAGATTTAAAAAAAATCTAAGAAATGCAATTTTCATGGCATCACATGAAGAACAGGTTGCATTCTCCGCCGCTGGATTTGTGCACAGAACAGCAGATACAATCAACTGAAAATTAAGGCTGCCTGTTCAAACCAATCTGAACAAAACCAAAGCATGTCACCCACAGCTACAGTGTGTTTTTATTTCAGAAACAGGATAGCCTCAGAGTCACAAGATACAAAGAACAAGACTACTTATTCTTCACATGCTGCCCTGAAATCACACAGCATAATGCACTTTCATCATTCGTATAAGCATCTGAAAAAACTCCAAACAAACATACTGCCTCACTAAGGAGGCTCACTGAAAGAATAATTTGGGGTAGAGTTTCACAGTTGGCTTAAGTTAATCTTTGGAAATCTACATGTACTTTCTGCACATACGCTCCCTGCCTCACCAGCTCTGTGACAACAACAGGTGTTCAGGTAGCTCCAGGTCACCCAGATCTTCTCTCTGCCTTTGGCAGAAACTAGGCTTTGTCACAATACAAAGCAGCAAGCTGACCCAGCTGACTCCTCAGCCGTGTGAACACTAGCGCCAGCAAGAATGAGCAGGTGGGAACATCCTGTTCTGCAAGGGCATGGCCAGCAACCAGCTGAACCCGACCACAATAATTTCAGTCTCAGCCAAGCTGAAAAATGACATCATTATCTCTAAACTTTATTTCACTAACAAAACAATAGAAATAAGACAATGCTTAGAGTAGTTACACTAACACCACTGCTGGTTACACTGAAAAGCATGGATTTCCCCCCTGTCCCTCCCACGTTTCTCAGTATTGTTTTATGTTTGGATTGTAAACACTTCTGGTTTTTTTTAAATCATGAAATGCTTCCCATAAAGCTCTTCATTTCTGTAGCAACACAGATTCACTAATATATCATGCCAAGTCTCCAAGAAACACTATACCTTCAAAGACTAAGCAGACTCAAACTAGTAGAACTCCTTCCCAACTGAGATCAGAACATGCATTAATCTTAGCACAGAACCTACTTACAGGTTGTGCAGTACAATCAGCAGCAGTGGTAATGGCCTTACACAAGTTCCTCAAAAAGGTCCAGAAAAAGAAAAACAATCAAGAACATGAAGGAACTTCTGAGGAGTTAACTGCAGTAAAAAAAAAAAAAAAAAAGTCAGTGAGTTTACCCTGAATTCCCATTTCCAGAGGCAGAGCAGCTCAAGCAAGCATTCCACCTGGATACGAAACTCTTAAGCCCTCACAGTTCCTGGGCAAGCACTTTGATGCAACTAAATATGTTCACTGCCAAAGCCACATTTGTCAGTTTTTATTTGCATCTTGCTCTCTGTTTAATTTCAGAAGGCTGGCAAACAGTTAATACATGTCGACAGATGGAAAGGAAGGAGAAGAGAGAGACTTCACTCACTAAAGGGCATCTCTGCCACCCACACCATACCTGGCAAAGAAGCTAACAAATTCTGGAAACAGACATGGCATCACATGCAGCAGAGAGAAAACCTAATGCTCCCAAGAGAAACAGCATCTGACTATGCTCTCACAAAACACTGAAACAAAGGTGAATTGAGGTGTTATTTACTGGTATCAGAGTTTTATTTACAGTGAACAAAGTACAGTGCTGAAGCAGAGTTACAATCTGTGGGAACACGACTTT
Source organism: Centrocercus urophasianus (assembly GCF_019232065.1). Lineage (NCBI taxonomy): Eukaryota > Metazoa > Chordata > Aves > Galliformes > Phasianidae > Centrocercus > Centrocercus urophasianus. Next base: position 684,351 of record NW_024884922.1, on the reverse strand, counting down.
TTTTCCCCTGCTTGGTGCAAGAAACAAGCAGTCTATTTGATTCCTGACAGCACAGCCAAAACCAGGGGATACATTAACTTGCAAAGCAAGTAGAAACCATTGCCACCTAAGCCCTCCATATTCACAGACATAAGAACCATGAATTGTATTGTTCACCACTACAGACACCTGGACTAGAAGACTACAATTACATGAGTTGTGCTGAACAAACATGGGATCTCCTGAAGTTGACACCAGGCTATCCAAAGCAGTGCGTGAATCTGCCAAGGAGAAATAAAGCTATTGAGCTGGCAATCATTCAAGTCCTAGAAAAGACACCTGAGAGACCAGAAGAGAGCAAACAATAAGGAATTTGGGTACCTTTGGGTTTTGTTTGTTTAAATAGCTTTCTGTATTCAGGGAATCAGATGTTTTTACTCAATTAACTTCACAATTAGCAAAAGAATTACGATACATAGATCTAAGGGATCAAAAGACACAGCAAAATGATGATTTGTGCTTCTTTCAGAAGCTGCTTTTATCCATCACCATTTCCTAAAATAAAGTAAAGGGAAGAAAAATCAACATTCAGAGTTCTCTCCTGTTGTAAGCTTGTTTTCTCCACAATCTCTTCTGTTTCTGAAAAGCATGAGTACAGCACACTAATTACAGACAGTATTATCTGAGACTTCCTGGTACCAGCCTTTGGTAATTGAGATGCCAAGATGACACACTATGAACATCTGCACATCTCAGAGGTTTGCCTGTTTCCTCATTTATTTTTCAAGAACTTTAAGAAGCCCATTGTATACATGATCAAAAAGATCTTTGCACTCCAGAAAATCCCACTTGACTTTTTTGACACTGGAATGCCTGTGTAAGTTCCGTAATAAAGTATCTAGGAAAGAAATTATGCACCTTTAATAAACTAAAATACATAATTTGACACAGTTGGCTGACCAACTACAAGCATTCAATGGAAGTCAGTAAAGTTTTTTCATACACACAAGCACACTCAGTGTGAATCTTAAAAAGTTGCCCAAAATAATAAAACAAATTACAATTCTTATTGAAAGTGCACAACTGTGAGTTCTACATTCTCTTCAGCTTTTAGACTGACCAGTACTGTCAAATAACTAAAAGCAAAGCCTGTCTCATGACAAGAGCTTTTGCTTTGTTTTGTGGTTTTTTTTTTTTTTTTTTTTTTTTTTTTTTTGTTATTACAATAGTGACTACCTCTGGCACAGCACAGCCAAAGGCAATTTATAAATTAACTGCTAGAAGCTCCCAGCGTCACATTCATGCTTTGATTCAAGTAACTGGTTTGGTTTAAATTTTTCTGTTGCATTAGCTTTAATTACAAGCAATGCCAGTGTAACTAATACCATTAAAGTTAACGAAGTTGTTATAAATTTACTCCCAACTTCAGTGCGTGAGAATAAGCAAAAGATACTCATCTTTATTATGTTACTTACTCAGGAGATGAGAGAGAAAAATCTTATAATTAGAGTGTCGTTTAACACTCCAGCTGTTGTAACACAAGCACAAAGCAACCAAACTAAAGTTATTACAGTATTCATAATTCGCATATAATCTTGTAATGACAAGGCTGACTTCTGTCATCAGCACAATGTCCATCCGTAATCCAAGTTCAGCTGCGGAAGCATATACCTCATTGCAGCGTATGCAGAAGGAACAACAGTATGGTTGAATCCCTCTTCAGTTCTCTGATTGTTTGGTCACAAACAATTTTCTGCAAGGTTGCGTTAACAATGCATTTGTCCATTCATCTATGCTGCAGAGGAATGGAACTACAGAAGTTACAGAACACAGCAAAACTGCTGCAGCGCTATAAAACCTGCAGTGATCTTGCTAGAATAAGCAAGATTTTGAGAGCCTGTGTTTTCGCAGCAGTCTTCTGTTCCATGAAGGGCGGGCAGCTGATCAGCAGAGGCAATGAGCACACATGGAGAAAGAAAGCAAAGAGATTCTGCTTCAGGATTACTCCTGCTACAACACTGTTTTGTCTACCCAGTTAGGCTTTGCTTCTTAGGAACTACTGCATGAAAGTCTCCTCCTGTGAGTAATTACAGAAAATTTGAAATGAAAAAAATATCGCTGTCCTTTGCAAGTCAGACCACAGAGCTTCCTCACAAGAAGTTATTACAGCAAAAAAAAAAAAAAAACAATCACGACAATTCATATACTTGGAAGATTGAAAACTGCTCAGTCTACACATTCCTTCCAAAATTTGATTTGTTTCAGTAGCACTAGACAACCTGCAAAGAACAACTTTTGGATTTTATGTTAATTCAATCAGAGCTTCCAATGTGAAATCATAGCCTTAGCTGAAAAGGCCAGGCTACTAACTCCAGCAGAGGCTACTAGTTAATATGTATGATCTCCTCCATTTATTAAATACATTATATCCCATTTTAATATTCCCTTATGTTTAAAATCCAAATCATCAGCTTAAGAGCCTGAGGAGCTTTCAGTGTTTGCTAATGCACAGGAAAATACACGAACATGAGAATATGTAAGCAAAGGAGATCTAAAGCAGAAAAAAAAAAATCATAAAGTAAACAAACAAAGGATAATCCCGAATACATTGAATTTGTTTTTAGATTTAGATAATTAGAACATCTCTATTTAGTCTGAAGAATACTGGGAGTTTAACAGCACTGTTAAACTCCAGGAGTTTAGTTCTGTAGTAGTTTCTCAGTCATCAGCAGAACAACACAAAAAACCAAAACACACTGAGGACGACACATAAAAACAGAGCCTCAACAGCATATTGTGCTAGATACCACATTATTTAGAAATCAGAGATACATTCATTAACCAACACCCCCCATCTGCAGCACAAGAAGAAAGATTCAACAGCATTGTTGCACTCCACTCTGAAAAAAAGGTAACTTAGCTCTGTGCAGATTAGAGAGGCTGTGTACAGATATAGGTCTCACAGTCTGGTTCATAGCCACATGCACAGAGCCATGTTTTCAAATGAGAATGGGCCACAGTTAAGCCTGGTTCTAGTTACTTCCTAATATTTTCCTTGGCAGTATACAGAGATTAAGAAAGACATCAGCATGAGAAAAGAAGCAAAAGAAGTGGCACTCACTGTGTTGCATTTTGTCCCGCACACCACTTGCCGGTGGTTCAGCCACTGGGAGGCAAACACTTTATTGAGGGTTCCGAGATGAAACTCCCTCTCCTTCAGGAGGCTGGGAAGCTGCTGGGCTGCATACCCGTGCAACAGGCGGTGGTAGCTGGACTCATTCTGCATCCAGACCTCCCTGCCTTTTAGGTAATACACCAGGGACCGCTTCACTGGAGGAAGCCGCTTTCTTTTGTGTACTGAATGATCCCATCCATACTGTAGAAAACAAACATGAAAATTAGATAGAAAAATGAAAAATAGTAGTCTTCTGAATTCAGATCAATTAAGTCTTCCAAACCATCCATAAAAATCATACAAGATCAACACAGAAGTGCTAATACAGCCTTTACTTCATAGAATTAAACACATTTCGCTTAGGAAGTGGCACTGCAGTGGTGCCACAGACACTGCCCACCAGTTCAGGACCGCTGAAGCACCGAATGCTAAAGGAAACACGAGAAACCTGAAAAAGAAACATTTTAAGCAGCTGAGAGCAGCCCCAGCCTCCTCCCCGGCCTCAGTTCCACCGCAGCGAAACACAACCACACGGGGCAGGGGCTGCTCGGTACCGACCGTGGCGTTCACAGCTCTCTTGCGGCCGAAGCCAGGCTCCGTCCGCTGCATGGCCTCGACCGGGGAGCTCGGCCCGGGACGCGGCCGTTACGGACACAACGGCCGAGCCCAGCGGGGCGGCGCGGGTTAGGCGGGAATCTGACAGCAGCGGGTGGGCGATGCCGCTCGGCCCGGTGCCGCCGGCTGTTCCCGCACCTCCGCCACCCCCCCCCGGCACACCGAGATCCCCCAAGCCCCATTTCCCCTTCCTTCAGTCCCTAGACCCGCAACCGGGCACCGACGCCCGCCGCTGGGGGTCCCCCCGCCCCACCCGTTGCCGCTGCCGGGGCTCACCGCGCCCCCGGGCTCAGTTCGCACCGCGCCCCGGCCTACCTGCTCCCCACAGAGCCCCCCGGGCCCCGCGGCGGACGCCGCCGCCGCTTTCCGCTTCCTGCTAACTGTTTTCCTGGCCATAGTAGAAGGAAAGTGAAGAAGAGAGGCCGAGAGCCCGGTCCGGACCCCACATGGAGCAGACGGAGCAGGCGGCCGCCAGGACACGGGGCATTAAGTGCCGGCAGCCGTGCCCGGCCGCTCACTCCGCCGCAGGCCCCTCCGGACCGCCCTTCACGACATTTCCCCCTTTTACGGCGGTCGCGTCGCAGCTTTACGGTAGCTCCCTCCGCCCCGCCCGGCAGCCCCGCGTCCCAGCACACGGACTGCCAGCGGGCACCGCCCCCTCTGCGGTTGCCAGGCGACGTGTTCCGAGCCCGAGCGACTCCCCCTAGTGGCGGCGGAGGATGAGGCCGGGAGAACGGTCCCGCTTTCCGCAGCGTCCGTCCGAAAGGATTCACCTCCTTCGCCCTGCGGCCCAGGATACGGTTGGCCTTTTGGGCTGTGAGCGCACAGTTGTCAAATTGTAGGATAGTTAAAGACCGCTGAGATCGTGTAGTCCAGTCGTCAACCCGTCACCTCCATACCACTCAACCACGTCCTTCAGTGCCACGTATGCCCTCCTCTCAAACACCTCCAGGGGTAGCTCAGGGATACCACTTCCGTGAGCAGTTTGTTCCAGTACTTATCACTCTTCATGCGATTAATTTTTTCCTAATATCCAACCCGAACCTTCCTTGGCACTACTTGAAGCCATTACTTCTTGTCCCACTGCTGGCTCATGCCCACCTTTCCATGCAACAGCGGGGCTGTGCTCTATTTTTTTTGGCAGGGCTGTGATCTATTGTTCTCCCAGTTTGTACTGATACTGGGGGTTGCCATGACCCAGGTGTGAGACCTTGCATTTGGCTTTGTTGAACTCCGCAGGATTCAACAAACTTGGTGCCATGACCCCTACCTGGGGTTCTACGACCGACTACCTTCTGATAAAGTGCCTTTTTCTAACACCCATCCTGACCCACTCCTGATGAAGGTCCACAACATTTCCTCAGGTCCTGCTCCACTCTGCACTGAACACAGTTTGTAATGCAGCCTGTGTGAAACCAGCCGCTGTGCTCAGGCCCTCTGTACACACTTGTATTTTCACCATAATTTAGAGCAAGAAATAACGCAGTCGATGTACACATTACCCAAGGGACACCCCTACAGCTGTGGGTTCATGAGGTGTGTGGCTTTTTCCATTTCAACATGTTATCTCCTAGCTACAAAGCATACAACAGTTCTTGTTTCAGATTTCAAGATGCTTTCACCATCCGGGAAAATAGGTCATCAATCTCTCCTTTGTACAGGTGGGAATACTGAAATAGACAGTTTCAGGCTGTAGGCTCCAAATGACTTAATGCACAGAGACAGTAACACTACTGAGAAAATTAAAAACAAAAGGGATTTGTGTTGTGAATGGTCTATCTTCAGTGGCATCTCCATGGATCAGTTCAACACTGGTTCCTACAAAGACAAATTACACAAACATTGAAGGGGAAGATTGTCAGACATTTACAATTTCATATACATTTGCCTTTTGGGATTCTATAAATAAACATAGCTGTTACACTAAAAATTTGTTTCGTGTGTATGCATGTTTTTCTCTGGCTTAAGATTTCAATACAAGACTAAGCTGGAAGGCTTTGTGTATGTCTTCCAAAATGTGGAAAGTCAGTAGGGCTGGGGATGTAACTGTCCCCTTGAACTCAGCACTGGAGTGGCCACAACTTGAGTACTGTGTTCATTTTTTGTCCCTCTCTACAAGAAAGACATTGAGGCTCTGAAGCATGTCCAAAGAAAGGCAATGAAGCTGTGAAGGGCCTGGAACACAATTCTTATGTGAAGCAGCTGAAGGAACTGAGATTCTGAGTCTTGAGGACTCTCAGAGGAGACTTTATAACTCTGTATTGCTCTTTGAGTGGGGATTGTAGTAAGTTGGGGTCAGCCTCTTCTCCCCAGTAACAGCGAGAGGACAAGAAATAATGGCCTTACAGAGGTTCTGATTGGAAATAAAGAAAAAAAAATTCTCAGAAAGAGCAGTCAGGCATTGGCAAGGGCTGCCCAGGGAGGTGGTGAAGTCGTTGTCCCTGGTGGAGATGTGGCACTGAGGGATGTGGTCTGGTGGTTAGGGTAGTAGGTAGTGGGGCTGGTGGTTGAACTAGATGATCTCAGAGGTCTTTTCCATCCTCAATGATCTTAGGAACGGCTTGCTTACTGTTTAAGGACATCTTTGAGGTTTAGGCAGATCTCACAAATATACTAAACAAGCTGTTACTGTTTAGTGCAGAATGGATATATTGCAAAACAAGCAACGTTGATAGTTAAGCATAGCAGAGGCACAGGCTCACTATTTCTTTAATTTTAAGCCTCTGAGCCTTGGCGGGTAATACCCAGGAAGTATGGGCAGGCTTTGACAGGCAGACCTTTTAATTATTGGCAGCCCTCTTAATTAACAAGTAGCTTGATGCCATCCAAGGTTCACGGAGGGCCCAGTGTGCTGTCGGCACTAGGAAGCACTTGGTCATCTCTACTTCCTCATGCTGCTTTAACACCGAGGTAAGTGCACAGAGCTCCTATGCACTTTTTGCTCTGCCTGCAGCAGCAGCAATTAGAACGGAAATAACCCAAACGCAGTAACCCAAAAGGAGTGAGGGAGGTGGGTGGGGCTGAGAGGAGCCACTTCTAAACCCCTCACACAGAACCGGCTAACTCAGTATTTCCCTGGCTAGTATTTATTTCCCGTTACCACCTAGAGAATCCAAGCGCCTCTAACAAAGCCTCGCGGGGCGTTGAGCCCCCTGACGCTGAAAGCCGCTCGGGCGAGAGCCCGCTCCGTCATCCCCACACAAGCACCGCCCCGCCCCGCCCCGCGGTGACGTCACCGAGGCTGCAGGTGACGCTGCGTCGTGACGTCAGCACGTCCCCGGGGCGGTGAGCAGGTACACAAGATGGCGGCGCCCGACGGCCGGACCGGAGAGGGCGGTGCGGTGCGGCTGGCGTAGGGCCGGGCGGTGGGCAGGGGCTGCGGGGACTATTGCGAGCCAGGGGCTGGCAGGTAACGAGCGGGCCTGGCGAGGGGAGGGGGGCGGCGGCGGCGGCGGCGGCGGCGAAGGCGTTTCACCATCCTAGGCCGGTGGGCTCCGGTTCCCTTCCTCCCGTCGAGAAGCTCCGGGCCGCGGCCCCTCCTCGGGCTCTCCGCTCTTCCGCCGTGCCGGGGCTCAGCCGCCGCTCCTTCTCGCCGTCCCGCTGTGATTCAGCAGCAGCGGGGCCTGGCCGCGCCGCGCTGGCGATGCTGGCGTAGGGCGGCTCCCAGGGCAGCGGGATCAGGCCCGGCGGTGGCTCCTCTCGGTGGCTCTCCGTAGTTCCGGCGCCTGTCCGAGTGCTTCCTCGCTGTGAATTTGCTTCCTCGGGGCTGTTCGAATTCGGGTAAAGGGTGTGTGCCTGCCGAGGGAAGGTAGCTTCCTCGCTGCGGTAACCAGATCTTGTGTGGAAGGTCCTTTTCTGGTTTGGATGGGCTGAGTGCTTATGTGGCTTTTGTCGAGTTTTCCTTTGGGTCGGTTTTTAATTTGTGGTGTCTGCATTGTGATAACCGTAACACTCAGCCCTCCCTTTGCTGTCATGTATCTGCTCTGTTCCCTCGAGTCTCTGCAGGCTGAAGAGCTGAAGTCTTGTTTATTGTATGGGTGATTGCTCTCTTTATCTCACTTTGTGCTCATTACCTGTTTCTGGCTCGTTTCCAGTTAGCTGTTCCTCTTCTGAGTTGAAAAGAGGGCTGCATGTTCTGTATTTGAGATGCGCGCATACCGTGGACGTATGCCATAGTGTAAGAATACTTCATTTTTGTAGTTTTTAACTTCCTGATAATGCCTTCTGTGCTGTTAGCTCGCATTCACTCAGACACTTTTTTAACACTTTGATGAAGGTACTTAATGTAACTTGAGGGTTGTTTTTCTGATCTTTGGTAGCCTAAAGTCTCTCATTTAAAAGGAAAGTTAGGATTGTTTCCTTGTAAGTAAGAGAAATTACAATTGTTGGAAGTGAGTAATTGTTTGATAAAGTATTTTTATTCCCCATATCACTTAAAATCCTAAACAAGACAAAAAAAAAAAAAAGCAGAAAAAACTGGAAAAATTCTGCCTCATTAGAGCAGAAATAAGCAGGTGGACTCTGGCACTTTGCTTCAGAACAGATGTAGCTGTTGTTTGGGATTTGATAGAAATACGGTTGTGAGAGATATAAGTACTTTGATGCGGATATTCATAGATAAGCATTGCCAAATTACAAACAGCTCTTCCTTCAGACTTCAGTGTCTTTGCTACTGATAGAAGGCACTGGCATCTCACAATTTGTTATTGGGTGAATAGGCTTTTGTGGGAGCTTGGCAGGGAGGAATCTATTCCAACTTGTGGTTAAGAGTGTGAAGGAAAAAGGAAGAAGTGGTTCTGCAGTTAGCTACCTGCCTCATCTTCCATGCCTCGTCATCCTTGGAGTGTGGAACTTTATCGTAATGCAGGCACTCCCATAACTGCTTACTTCCTTAAAGCTGGCCATACAGATCTGACCTCTTTGAGTTGCAGCAATATTTTTTTTTTTCTGAGGAAAAGGGGAAAAACATTTGTAGTGGACTGATGTATGCCAGGCTGTGTGCTGTATGTTGTTAGGGGAGCGTTTGTTTTCTGCAGTATGGCAGTGGTAGTGTTGCTGGATGACTTCAGCTTTTTTTCCGTAAAAACGGACTTGTAATTTGTAAGTGCCCCTGACACTTTAGAGCACTGCTGCAAAAGAGTGACTTAAATGTTTTAGACAATGTATTGATCCTAAGAATAGGGGAAGAGAAAATATAATCTTTAACTTCATTGTTGCTAGCTCATGGATTTGGTCTCAAAAGCAAAACTGAAAGTGATTGCACCTTTTTCTTCTCATTGCTGTATCTGGCCTGCAGTATTTTTTTCCTCTCCCGTGTATGCAATATGGAGCAAAGGAATCAGGACAGAAGTCACTTCTTAGAAAAAGAGATTTAACACAAGTAAAATGGAAGCTGAAACACAGTTACCTGGAACATCATGCAGAAAGCTGTGAAGTCTGAAGTATAAGATTTATGAATGAATAATGAGTAAATGTTATTTTCTCTTTATCAGAATTTCTCAGACTATTTTAATATGTTGTGCTGCTATTCAGCTATGAGATTTATTAATTTATTTGTTAGTTGATAGCTAGCAAAAACCTTAACGATTAGAAATTATCAAAGACACGTGGAAGAGCTCCATCTCCATTGTTCTAGTAGTACCTTGCAGAGCTCAATACTTGTTATCCAAAAGACAAAAGCCTTTCATTTGGAGAAGACCAGTCAGGTTTCAGGAGCAGCCCAGCAGGCCATCCCATCTAACATTGTCACATTGACAGCCTGAGCTGTTTTGCTCAGGCACTTTTGTGGCAAAAGTACAGAAATGCCGCAGTAGGCACTACCTTACTTGTTTTTAATTCCATTAGCTGATGGCTTTGTGGTGCTTACACAAACTTTAGTGACTTCAGGGCATTAAACAGTCCTGACACTACCCAATCTCCATGTCATAAGCTTTTTGTCATCAGCTTGTTCTGCATTTCACAGTTGGTAACAGCATGTATATTTTGATAAACTGATATGTGAGGAAATTTAGTTCTAATTTCTAATAGGAACTGCGATCCATTTTCTCTGTTATTTTGTTTCTTACATAATTTCTTGCAGTCTTTTCTTCTGTAAATTGCAGACCTGAAACTATGAAATCCTTACTTAAAGAATCTTCGCATAAAGGCATTATGGTCTACTTAAAATGGCCATTGAAATTCAAATCAGTGACAGTGTAAAAATGGTCTCATGGAGCTATAACTGAAAAGCTCTGAAATATGTTTTTGAAATGAGTTTTTTTAGAGGAAAGGGAACGATGGTTGTTTACAAGTTAAAAATAGCTTTCTGGTTTTAAAAAGTAGGTCTTCTGGGGTGTATCAGGGGGTGATTTATTTTCTCTGTATTGCTTACTTGTACTGGTAACATGGAAGGCAGTAGCATCTAATAGCATGTACTGGATCTAATAGCATGTACCACTCTACAGTCAATCTTTGCCCTTGAGGGGAGAGAAGGCCTTACAGAGAGATCTCGACAGATCAGAGCTGGACAGTCTCCAATAGCATGAAGCTCAACAAGAGCAACTGCTGGGCTCTGCACCCAGGAAGGGGCGGCCCTGGCTGCAGGTCCGGTCTGGGGGATGAGAGGCTGGAGAGCAGCGCTCAGAAAGGGGGGAAGGGTCTGGAGGGCAAGGTGTGTGCAGGGCAGCTGAGGGCCCTGGGTGTGCTGGGCACAGGGCGGAGGAGCGGAGGGGAGCCTGATGGCGGCTGCAGCTCCTGACAGGGAGCGGAGGGCAGCGCTGAGCTCTGCTGTGTGACAGCGACAGGGCCGAGGGAACGGCATGGAGCTGCGCCAGGGGAGGGCCGGGGGTGGGGAAGGGCTGTGCACCAGAGGGCGGTGGGCACGGAACGGCCTGCCCAGGGCAGCGGGCACGGCTGGAGCGCCAGGAGTGTTTTGTCAGTGCTCTCAGATACAGCATTTGAATTTGGGTGGTCCTGCATGGAGCCAGGAGTTGGTATCGACAGTTCACTTGGTTGCAGTCAATTTAGGCGTGCTCTGTGATTCTGTGCTTGGGATTGCTGTTGATCAATGCAAGCATGAGCTCGCTGTTTTTCTGTTAGCTACCTAAGTGGGTAATCACTTCTGGTATGCTAGCACTCTGCTTTATGCTTTGACCCTCTGGCTTGGTTTGAATAAGCTCATGTTCTGTTCCCCTAGTGACCTTTTACAGTCAGCATAGTCTTGATTGAGGCCTTCTAGAATAATCTGAGCAGTGTTTTTTTTCTTTTATTTCTCTCAAATGGCAAGTAATTCTAGATTTTTCTTACGTGGGTAAAGGAAAGTTTTCTTTAAATGCAGGAAAGTACTCCTTGAGGAAGGAACAGCTTGTATGTCTACATGAGCGTTTCTCTCGTCCTGAGGCTGTACGCCTTTTTCAGAAGTTTATGCCGTGCTTGCTTAAAACCTAGAAGTATACAAAGGAGTAACAGAGTAACAGTGCTGAAACTTAGTTTTAAATCCATAGAAGGGAAGGTTGATTCAAAATGTTCTGTTGTATCAATAGAATTACTTCTATACAGACTGAGTGCAAGCTGTGAATTCCCATTTGAAGTCTCTCAGTTGCATTCTGTGTGGAGAGCTTGGATCAGAGCAACTCTTAAATGGGAAAAACAGAGGATGAATCCTATACAGGAAGCAGTCAGTTCAAGTGGAAGATGGTCCTAATATGAATATACTTAAGCTGCCCAGGTAGTTAGATTTGAGGAAAGTAGTAATGAACTAAATTGTATTAGTTGTGAGCTCTCAGTCTCGGTTATGTTGCTGGAGGTCAGTATTCACCATAGCTATGTACTAGATCCTGTCAAATAATTGACTTAAGTCCTTTTCTGATTTACGTTTGTGCTGTTTGGCATCCTTGGGGTCACAGCAGATGAAGATGTGACTGGTAAGATTTATTCCCTCTCCTTTGGATGCTGGATTTCTAAGTGTCTCTGTATTGTCACTGTGCTGTGACAAGTGTTAGTGCTGTGCTTAATTGAGACATGGAGCTTGTGTGTTCAGTTTGATTTTTCTTCATCAACTTGACTCCAAAATCAAATTAGATTCATAGTTTACAAACGCTCTGTGAAGTTGTTGTCAGAGGATATGTCTTTCCTTTTCCAATACAGCAGAGCTATCTTGGGTTCCACCCTAATGACTAATGCTGTCATGTGGCATCTTTGTACAGTAATGTATAATAATTTGAAAAAGAAATAAAGGAGTTCCTTCTAAATGGGAGAGGAATTTCTAATAATAAAATCACTGTTAATTATCTGGGATAAAATTTGGTGGTGAAAAAGCATAGAGAAGCTTTATCGTCTGTGTAGTCTGTGACAGGAATGTTCATAATCTTGTAATTGTTAGATCAGCACAAGCCATTTGTTTCTAGAGTGTTTGTCTTCTTGGTTTAAAAATAATACATATAAAACAAAGCTGAAGGGTTATTGACTATCATTTTGCTTGCTAGTATTCGTAATAACATACAACTTTTTAACTGGGCATTCAGAAAGTACTTAAGGTTCTTTTTTGGGAAGCTGATGTACCCAAAGTCAGGCATGCATTTGATTTTTAGGAGTGGAAATGTATGGCAAAACAACAGTAGTACGAAGTAACTTTTTAGTTTTCAAAGAGTAATGAACCATCATGATTTAAGGTAGCAGATTTCTGTAATTAGTGCATGCCTTTGAGATTTCTGAGCTCCTAATAAACCAAGATTAGTTATTAAACTAGCTGTAATTCTGTCAGTGGTCATTGGCTGGTGGGACTTTGTACCTGCAATTAATTTACATCCAACCACTCACTATTTGAAGTGCCACCTTCCACATACTATCCTGAAGGATAGCGTAAAGAAAATGTTTGGGTGAGAAAATTATTTTATCAAGTTTGAACCAGTGATTTTTGCCATTTTTGATCTGTATCACTCTCAGACTTTGGAGAGAGAGAGAGAGAGTGAGAGAGAGAGAGAGAGGATGCATTTTGGGACTCTTAGAAACAGCAGAGAGTCTCATACAATGTTACAGTGACTGTCTCAGATGGTTCAGAAATGCTGAGATGGGATGCAGAATGCTGTTGCTTTAAGCGAGTGAACTATCTGTGAAAGAACTAGTGTTAGCTTGTATCTTGACAGACGGTGGTTTTCAACTTCTGTAAAAACTGGCTTCCTTCTTGTTTGCAGAAGGGAGTTTAGTGCATGATTTCTGTAACTTGCCCGGAGTTCTTTGGCTGTCTGCTAAAACACCTGTAAATGCATATAATGTTGCATATAATTCTAGGCTGCTGAATGCTTGAGCTTGTTGATGTGACTTCTTGGCAAAGCAAGGGCAAATAGAGACAGTAAGGAGCTTGTTGCTTGAAGGTAACAATGTTTGATTTGGCTTTATTCGCAAAGGGAAAGCTTGCAAATCCAAGTGCAAATGGAAATGTGAAACTTTGTGTTCAGTAATATTTCAAATTGAAGATGTTCAACTGGAAATGTCATGGTATTTACAGCTTACAAGAACCCGCAAGTATGTTGTGTGACATAAGGTAAGAGAAGTTAGACTAAGGTAAAGGAGCTGGCTTTGTGAGCAGCTAGGTGGTCTAAGCTGCTTTTGGAGCCAGGGATGAAAGGCAAAATGGTTGTACTACAGCTGTTTGTGTGACCTAATGCAATCCTTTTAATGTCTGAATGCACATACTATGCTATAAAAAAATAAATTTGGAAGGTCTACCACTCTTCTGAGGTGTTTTATTTGTGTTGCAGTGTTGGGCTGATGAAAAAATTCTGGTTCTCTTGCTCTTTGCTCTCCAGGAAATAGATGTTTGAAATATGCAATTCTTCAGTGCAGGGGTTTGGCAGTATTCTGTATAAACTGCTTCCACCCACCAATTTGGAGACTTTCTCTCCAAGCTGGGAGAGAAGTTGTGTGTATATTTTATTACAATCCTTCTCTGTAATTTGACGTTATTACAGTAATGTGAATGTGGTGCTTCTGTTATTAGGCAGCACTGGATTTATTTGCTACATTGAATCAGGCATGGGTTAGTGAAAAAGAGGACTGATTTTCAAGGGTTATCATCTCAGTTGAAGAATGGCCAACTCGTATAGACTTTCCTCTTTTTTTTGGTTTTAACTGATGGTGGTTCAATGAGCAGATCTGCATATTGTTAACAGTCTCATATTGCTGCTGATCCATTACTGTTGGACATTTGAAGAGGAAAGCCATGGATAGTACTGTTGGATGGTCACGTGGCAATCTCATCCAGCACCCTATTCCATCTAGCTTTATAAAAATTGCATTGATGCAGCTGAGTCAGATCTGTCAAAATGTCCTGAGGAAATGAAGCTAATGCATCTCTGAAGGCTTCTTTTGAATTTAAAATGAGCCATTTCCGTTCAGTTATTCATTTCTTTAAGTGTTTTGGGGGGTTGCACTAGTTAGCAGTGCTGCTGGAGTGCTTGTTATATTAAATGTCTTCTACCACACAAGTAGGCTGGAGATGGTGTAAAACAAAATTGCAAACTTCAATGAGTTAGAGGCAGCCCAAACTTAATTTCTAAGTTCCTAAATCCTGTTCCATGTTATCAGTCCAGAAGAACACCCTTTTAAATTTTTTACAGTAAGATGGAAAACTGGAAGAGTGATTTGATACAGGATATTGTGGGAAAGAGGCACTGGACCAAATTGGAGAGAAAGCAGTGAGATTCGTGGGATAGCTGTGGATGTAGGATTCAGGAAATGCGAGTTGTGTTGTGGCACAACCAGAGCAGGATGACTGTGGGAATGCAGTTTAATATTTGAACCCTGTTCCTTGCACCTACGAAACAGGGCTGTGTTCAGTACATTTAATTGGGAGTAAAACTGTTTTGAAGTGTTCAAGAATGATATAGTGCTGGAGATAAAATGATTTTCTGTTTGAAGTAAAGGTAGTGAAATGAAAATGTGTGTGTAAGTGTATTTGGTTCTGGACGGTATGTCCTTCCAGACTTTATTGGACAGCAGTGTATTTCAGTGGTTATGGTTTTGTTTCACTTTTCATTCCTCTTGAGCATGTAAAGGTGAGTTTAGCAACTGAAGCATTACTGAAACGTGTCTCAGGGACAGACTCAGCTCTATCTCAGAAGGTGACAGCTGCTAGCATGTTTGTGCACCTTAACCATGAGTAAGTTCAGCTGTGACAGTTGCACAGATGTGCTGAATCTTCATGTTGCATGTGGCTTCCTTCCCTGAACTCTTTGGTCTGTTGTTGGACTACAGACTTATTTCCACTCAGAGTCTTAAATCCGGAGACCTTTCCTGTTTGAGTTCAAACTGCAGCACTGCAAGGAAGGACTCTGTTTCAGAACCGGAGCATGGGACTTTCAGGGGGCCAAGCAGATCCTTGTACTCTGTTTTTGTAATAAGTCAACTGCTGTGGCTGAGAACAGTCTCAGTTGGACTTCTCTGCACAAAGCTAAACTTCTACTTTTCTGTACTAGACAAACTCAGAGAAGACAGCTTAAATTCCTGTGCTCCAGATGAGTTCAAATCCAGAAGTGTAATTAATGTGGGCAGCACTGTTTTGCTGGGTCTGTTCTGATGTCTACTGTTGGTTTTATGTGTCAGTGTTTATTTTTGGTACCAGGTGGTGATAGTTCTGTCCTGTGGGTTTCTGAAGAGCAAGACAGAATCTTTGCTATGAACTTCGCTCTTTCTTCAAGTTAGCTAGCCTCTTCAAGAAACAACTGAGGTGTAGGCATTCACTTTTAAAAGTTTTTTACTCTTTATGAGGTTACACATTTATTTCATGTTTAATCAAAACTAGTGGAACCTATTTATTTGAAACACAACTTGTGGTAGCAGGATTTAATTCAGTGTTGACTACTAATGTAATTTTGTTTCTGGATCATTTTTTCTAATGGCATTCAGTCCTAAATGAACTGGCTTGGCAAAAAATGAAAGCAGACTTAGTTGGTGCTGTGACTGGAAAGGAAACATTTGAGCCTTGGCTAAATAAGAACTGATTTTATTGGTTTTTGTATGCTTGTGACTTAAAGATGATTGTGTTTGTAGTGAAGTGCAGTCTTCTAGTCAACATTAGCCCCAAAATTCATTTGTTCCTGGTATAGGTTTGCAGAACCAGTAAGTGCATTCCTACTGCTCTCTGTTCAAGCATCGTTGTGATGGGGCCTATTTTTTTTTTTTTTTTTTTTTTTAGTGGCTTAACTCGCTTATATTTCCATCTGTTCTCCTCTTTTGCTTTAATTTGGAAATTAGTGTGGCACTGCTTAGACCTCAGTGGAGTGAACTTGTTATGGCTGAACCCTTCAAATGGCTGAATACCACACAGTTGTTTGCTCACTCCCTCCTTTCCCAGTGGGACTGGGGAGAGAATAGGGGGAAAAAAAGCCGGTCTTTCTCAGAGCCTTGGCTCTGTACGGTACCTTTTAGCAGCAGATATAATCATTGGAGTGTTACCTACTTTGTTTTTCTCTTAGAACTGAAACACAACATCATACCAGGTGCTCTGAAGGAAACAATTCCATCCTGCTGAAACAAAGACACATGTGAAGATCACTGAAGGGAGCATTCACCTTGAACAATAATCAGTTTTTTCCCTGTCTGTAAGTCCTGCAGCACAGCAGAACCTAAGATCTTTTCAGCTGGATTTTTCTGTACGTGCTTATCTTGTCTCTGCCTCGATCAGAAGGATTGAAGGAAGAGAAATACCTGCTGGCTAATGAGAAAATGAGTTTGCACTCAAAGCTGAAACTGTACCAGTGTAACATCTTGATTAGTGGCTTAAGTGACTTAAAACCAAAGAAGTTGTGCAAGAATGAAGGCTGTCACAGTGGTGGCACTGGTCATGGCATTCACCCTTCTCTCATAAGCTTAGTTTGCTGGAAGGCTTGAGATGCTGTGTGTTTTTCTAAGCTGGTTTGCAGAACAGCCCTATGATGGGCTCTTAGGTACTTCAGTGATTGAAAATTTTGAGAATGTCTGCTCTT
Organism: Centrocercus urophasianus; assembly: GCF_019232065.1. NCBI lineage: Eukaryota > Metazoa > Chordata > Aves > Galliformes > Phasianidae > Centrocercus > Centrocercus urophasianus. Next base: position 667,620 of record NW_024884922.1, on the reverse strand, counting down.
GTGCAGCATGTGTAATCAGTGAGAGAAAAACAGATGTTCTGGTAGTGAATAGAAGAGTTTCTTGGAAAAGGCAGCGCTGAGAGCTTGGTGGAAGCTTTAAATGGTGGCTTCTGAATTCAGTGAGTGTACCGGGAATTTGGATTCTCAGAATGTGGCTCTCGTAGCTGAGGAAAATGAGGTCTGTATGTGGAAAGCAGTGATGTCAGGTGGCTGGGAGAGTTTAGCAGTGTTAACCACATTGTGGGAGCAGTGCTACAGGGAACGGGAGGAGGCTTTCAGTGGCCTTGCATATTTAGGCTGCTTGAGCTGGGGGTGCAGTGAGTATTTGAAGCAGTGGCTTCCACACAGGATTTTAGCACGGCAGGCAGGGTTGTTTGTAGGTGGAATGATTAATTCAACAGAATGTTTTCTGTCAGTAACATGCTGAGTTTTGTGGAGGGAATAATAAGTGCATGGTGAGAGTGGGTAGTGCATGTGACCAGGGTGTGAGAGGAAGAACTGGTGAATATGTAGTGGTCTAACACTGTTCCCTTTATTCTTGTGCAGCACAAAGCACACGTATTTTACTGAGGTTTTAATATATGAAAATGGCAACTGCTGTTTGACCTGCTAGCAGATAGTTGATTTTAAAACTTTAGTCCTTTTAATTTCTTGCTGTTTTTTTCATCTGCTTTGCTTGAGTAATTCCGTAAGAATTTTTTTCACCAAATTTTTAATCAAAAAGGAGAAGTCGCAATAAATTATGCCACTTTTATTATAAACATTTACAAGAAAAACTAGTACGAATATAGCTTTCTTTGGAATACGTTTTTTTTAATGTCAGTTGTTATAGTGCTAAAACACATTGAGTCTTGGTTAATGTTGATGAAAAGAATACAAATTACTTTCTGCAATATGAGCAGAATTATTGTGTTGGCATTGAGAGCAGGTCCTGGCATTGTGCACCATGTTGAACCCTTCTAGGCAATAGAAGACCAACTATTTGTATAACTCTCTTGATCAAAGAACATAAGAAAAACCTCAAAACTGCGCAAGTATTAAAAAAGGAGTTCTGTAGAAGAGTAATACAGCTCTGTCAATGCTGTGTTGATAGCATAGGAAGAATGTCTAGCACACCTCATTCATGATTAGGAAGAGGCTGAAGTATTAATATTCAAGTACTTCATAACTAGCTTGTTGCATATTGAAATATCACTGCCACAAGGAGAGTAACACTTTAATCAGCTTAAGCTGCTCTGCATTCTGGACATGCATTCTAGATGTACAGGACACTCCAAAATTTTTTCATGTGTGTTTACCAAAAGAACAGGGTAAGTGGAGTATTTTGTTGAAACTAATAGCTTTCTTTCTAACATGAAAAGGGTCATATTGAAGTGCTGGCTTTCTTCTTACATGCATTAGCTACAGAATGTGCTTGGCACTATCTGTGCTGAGATTACCGTTCTGGATGTAATTTGTTCATAGTGGTATCACATCAGGTGTCAACAGATCCAAAGTAGCTGCATTTGGCACAGGCTTTTAGATGCTTTTCACCTGGATTTCATGTTTTCAGAAGTGTTAGGTATTTGCTGTCTAAAGCTTTAAATATAGGGAAATGTTAATTAAAAGCAGTTGTCCTGCTTATCAAATTTAGATTTTGTTTCCTTACTGTGTTGTGAGATTACTGTAGCCCTCACTGGTCATTTAAGTGCTGGATCATTTTCTCAGCCACTGTAGAGCTTTTCCTTATTTCTGAGTGTGGCAAAGGGCCTTCTTGCCCAAATACACAGTCACGGTCTTAAAAAGCACCATAGGACTGTGTTATCAGATACGAGCATCACGTCCTTAACCATTTCAAACAGTACGTGCTTTTGACAAGAGCAGTGTCTTTAATGAGCAAAGTGGAACCTTAAAGAAGGATTGCTACTGAACTGTGATTGATGTTAATGCAGTGAATCCATATGGAACAGCAAAGTGAGAGATGCAATACTTTTTTGTTTGGAAGAGAGCTGTCTTCCAGTTTAACTTCCCCTTGACTGATGATACTGAAGCAGATGGCCTGATTGCCCTCTGTGTTATGCTAAGCTACTGAAACATTTAAAAAATCAGTTTCTCCTAATTTTTGTCACTATTAGGAAAAGGCTATTCAGCATCTGCATGTAGAAGCCCTTACTGGATGTTATTGCCATCACTGAAGAGTGTTGTCTCATAATTTGATAACATGATGTGCAGATAGACCTACTCTTCAGGGGCTCTTTTCTCACTGTCCTTCCCATTAATGCATTCTACATACACACTTTTTAAAGAACTGCTCTATTAGTTCCTGTCCCTCTGCCCTTCAATCATTGCCCTGGAAATAACAAGCTGAATTAATTTGATGTTACAGACTGTCTTTCAAATTCTAGATCTTTCTTCAGAATGCTGAGATGGTTGAAATGTGGGGTTTGTATGCCTCAGGGGTATCTTATCCCTGCTCCTATACACCCTATTATTCTCTTTGTAATTTCTGTTCTGCATTTGGTTAAACATATGATGAACACTTGTGTCCTGTAAGATGAAGACGTCACTAGATTTGTTTTAACCGTGGCCATTGGAAATTGAATAAGAAGTGATTTCATTCCCTTTTCTGGTTCACTGAAATCTGGTTTTAAAATGGCTTGATCCAAAGAACTGCTTTCTGTGGCTCAGTGCTGTTGTATGTAACAGAAGTGAGCTTACTGCACTCTGCAGCTTACTAGGCTTACTGTTTGCAGAGCTGTCGGAGGTATAAAGTAGAAACATCTGCAGATTTGGGGGTAAGTCATCAATTTACAAACTGCAGTACCTGGAAGTCAGACATGTTTGTTCTGTGCTGAACTTCTGTCATCAGCTTTTTACTGTCAGCCCACACAGTATTGTGTAGCAATTATTTAACAGGCATAGATGGGAAGCTCTAATATGAAGATCTTATTTTGTCTTAGCAACAGGCACTGTCTAAATCTGTCATGTTTAACTATGTAGGGCATCTTGACACTGGCCACAGCCTTTCACTTACACTGAATTTAGTAGTTAGAGTGGAACTTCCAAAATGTTGTCTGAAACTTTCCAGTCCGAGCTCTTTCAGAAGAAAAGGAATGTAGACAGGAATAGAGAGTGAATGGAATATAGAAGTAACTACAATAAAACACAACTTCCCAGCATCAGCTCATTAGTCACTCTTGGTGGTATTTAATTTGTTATTTTCTCATCTCTTGATGAGCCTGGCTCTTTGGTTTTGTTTCTTTCATGCAGCAAAGGTGTTTAAAAGTTTGGGTTTAAGTGGTGATATGCCAGGTAAACTGTCAGGAGCATCTTCTTTCTCTTGTGCAAGGGAACCCTTATCCATGCACTGTGATTATCTGTGCCAGAAGCAGGAGATGTTTGAAAACTCATGTGTGAGATCTCAAAAGCAGTTGTTCTGCTTTTTTGTTCTTCTCTTCTCCAAGCTAAACAAGCCCAGTTCCCTCAACCTTTCCTCACAGGAGAGGTGCTCCAGCCCTCTCATCATCTTAGTGCCCTCCTCTGGACCATTCCAAGAGCTCTGCGTCTTTCTTGTGCTGGGGGCCCCAGGCCTGGACGCAGTGCTGCAGATGGGGCCTTGCAAGAACCGAGCAGAGGGGGACAATCACCTCCCTCTCCTGCTGACCATCCCTCTTTTAACACAGCAGGAGATAGTTGGCCTTCCGGACTACAAGTGCACACTGCTGCCTCATGTCCAGCTTCTCATCCAGCAAGAACTGTTTCTTCAAGATTCCCAGCTTGTCTCCTATTTCTGTGCTTGATTTTTCTATCATCAGTTTTGTCTTGACATCTCTTTACTTCTGCACGTGTTTTCTTTTCTCTCCTGTGTTCCCTTTTGTCTTCAGTTTCTAAGGTTCTCTTTCCTCATTCTGGGTTCTACTACTCTATTTTCGTCTGTCTGTCATGATATCAGGACTGTTTTCTCAAGGTGGTTATGTGAAATATGGGCTTTTCTTGTCGGTATGTTAATACTAGACTACTTCAGTAGCTGCTGAGGTTAGAATTGCTTAGAACTTTCAGACACTTTTAGCCCTGATCTTCTTTCCAGTGGGTTAACTAGAACCAAGGGTTAACTGGAACCATGAATGAAGGATTGGGGTGAAGGACTTGTGGAATTATAGAAGAAAGCTTGTAGGTCTCTATAAGAAGACCTAAAAATATGTAACAAACTTTTAATCCCAGGCTTTTCTGTCACCCAGGAAAGATGCTGAAAATCCCTTCATATAGTAGAGTGGGCTTTCTATTAAGTTAAAACATATAATGAAGTATCCGAATTCTCTATGACAATGTGCCCCAACCACAAATACCCTTCAGCATCTTGTAGTGCCTGGAGATGAAAGGGAACAGTAGTAAAGCTGCAGGGATGAGTTGGAGGAAGGCTTTGGAAGCAAGTCCTTCTGATTTCTGAAAGAGCAGTAATAAGGGTAAGCAAGTCTTCAGTGCCCAGTGCAAAAGCTTTGACCAAGCCAAGATACTGCAAACCCAGAAGCACAGCTGTCACATCAGTAACCCTCAGGCTTAAGAGGCTGCAAATATGTATTTCTTTTTTTTTTTTTTTTTTTTTTTTTTTTTTTTTGTGGCAAGAGAGAGAAGTAAGATGCTTGTAATGGGCTAAATAGCCTACCAAATCTGATTACTCAAGAGATACTGGTTTAACTAAACCCACTTTTCTGAAGAGATGACAAAATGTGGTTGGGAACCTGTTTCAGCATTACTGTGTGCAGTGCCTAATGGTTCTGTTTGCTGACAACAGTTGAAACTGTCTCAACCTGATCCCAAACGTGTCAGTTGCTACTTGGAGCAGCTAAACATCTTTAGACACCCTTTCTTTAAGGGAACATCTGTGAGGGTTACATTCTTATGGATGTGCAAGAGAAACTTGAAGAACAGGACCTTGTTTGGGGACAATGGATGTGAAAGTTAGATCTGTTCCATGTTGTGGTTGGAGTGTTGTTGACTGCTGGTGGGAGTGTGCTGGTTAATTCCCTTTTTGTGAAGGACGCCTGTTGGGTGCTGCAGTCTGTTAGCTGGAGGACTTCAGAAACAGAGCAGCTCTGATCCTATGTCATACATAGCATCAAAGGAGGACTTAGATTGAGTTATTCAGGGAGTTATGCTGTGGTGTTTTAAGAAAGATCTTGTGATATATTTCTAGTACAGCAAAAGAAACAGATCTGTTATTGAATGCACCACAGGCATCCTGGAGCAGGGTTTTAGCTGACTGATCAGCAAGTATTCTGCAGCTCCTTCTAGTTAAATAAAAGCTTTTCCTTGGGATCAGACTGCTCTGTTACGTGCTGCCTGAACATTCCTTTAACATTTTAATCATGGAGTATTTGCTTTATTAACTTCTCAAAAAAAGTTGTTAATGAAATTCCGTGGGCACTGGATGAAAAATGTTACCCCTGCTTCCTTGTGCATGTTTGAAAACTTTATCTTGCTACCAGTTTCTGTGTACCAGCATTGTGTACAGTTGTGTGTTTTACCCACTGCGTCGGGACAAGCGCTGTGTTGTCTGACGGGCTCTGCATACCAAATGTCATAGCATCCCTTTTTAGAGCAACAGGGATTAAACTGAAGAGGATCAGTGTGGTATTTCCAGTAGGAAAAGCTATTCTTAATAGTCCTGCAGGGGAGGCAGGTTGTTCTTGCTCACTGGGTCTGGGAAGGAGCAACTTCTGAGTACTGTGACCTAGAGCTCTGCCTTCCTAATTAATCTGGGTGTTTCTTCTTGTCTCATTTTTTTTTTTCTTTTTTGCCACTTAGGTTATCAGACCCTAGGCTAAATTACTGTCTTAATTATTGACACTGAAAAATAAGTTTGGCTATCGGTCTTGGCAATAGGATAAACAAAGCAAGTGTCAGCGGCGTATCCTGTAATCCAGAGATAAGACTATAGAACTGCATAGGATTATGCAACACAGTATGTATAAATTTGCTAAAGCTTTTTCAAAATATTTTTCAGGTTCTAAATGGCTTCTAAGAAATTGGGATCCGACTCTCACGGTGAGTGGAATTTGTTATCTTTCAATCAGATGAATCTCAGTATTGTTGCTGACTAGAGCCTTGGCTTAGAAAGGCCACAGAGGCTAATTGTTCAGCCTCAGATGAGATTTTTGTTGTAAATGAAGTGCTTTGGCTTCCTCCTTGCATAGTTGCTTGCTGATGCTGTGCCTGTTCTCTAGTTAAACGGAAATAAAGCTGCTGATTACCCTCCATTATCCCCTCCCTCCACTCGTGGCAGACTAATACCTCCCCAAGAATCCCCTTCAGTATCAAAGGTGAACTGTAATTATGGTACTGATATGAAGATCACTGAAGCAGTCTCTAATCTGCAGCTTACTCTTATGAAAGTCAAGTGAGCAGTTGGATTGAAAGTTGAGCTTTTAATATAGCATTGTGCTTGCTTTTTTCTTAGCAGCGAATTTATTCCTAAACTGGACTTCCATAACTGCAAGCTGTTGAGTTAGATAAGTGAAGAAGAGATTTTTGTCTGTGTCTGAGATGTGTGATATCATGCAGATGTTTGGCATTATAAAGAATTACTTTCTTGTACATGTGCTACTCTTAGAAAATGAGATATAGATTTGAAAAGGCTCTTATTTTCTTAGAGACCTAAGTTCAGTTTGTTATATATAATGCAGATCCTTAAAAGAAGTAAATAAAAGCTGCTCTGGGAGGCTCAAATGAAATGTCTAACATGATTGTTGTAGAAAGAATATTTTGTGTCAGAAAAACAGCCTTGATTTTTTCAGGGTAGTCTTTCTGAAAATAGAATCCAGAGGCATTGCTCTCCCTCCTGAGCATGTTGTTCTATCTTGCAAGCATGAAATTGAGGTATGTAGTAAACTTAGATTAATTTAAATACACGTTAAGGATTAATAGAAGTAGTCTACCAAAACTTGATCTTTGGATAGCTGCCTCTGTTGTTGTGGCAATTTACTTCATTATTAGATAACTGCCAACTTCAGTTGCTGTTCTCTGGACTGCTTGTCTTTTGAATCCATCTGCTTCCTAACCCAGGCTAGAAGAGACCCTGCTCAGAGATAGAAATAAGCCTGTCTTAAATGTTTCTTAAAACAGTGCAGTTTGGTGGAACATGCCCCTGGCTTCAGAATAATAGGGTCAAAACAGGTGATGCTGTACCATGGCTAACTTGACTACCTTCCTCTGTACTCTCTGTTCCTAATGATATCCTTAACTCTGTCACAGTACTGGTTCTGAATAGTGGAACAGATTTCTTGGCTTATTTCTTGGAAAATCAGCAAGGCAATTTTTTCACTCTTTTCCATAGTTGGGAAGCATCAATCCCACTAATTGATTCACAGAATCACAGAATCACCCGGGTTGGAAGGGACCTCAAGGATCATGTAGTTCCAACCCCCCTGCCTAGCAGGGCCACCAAACACACACATTCAGATCAGGTTGCCCAGGACCCCGTCCAACCTGGCCTTAAACACATCCAAGGACGGGGCATCCACAACCTCCCTGGGCAGCCCGTTCCAGGGCCTAACCACTCTCCTTGTATAGAACTTCCCCCTAACATCCAACCTAAATCTTCCCTCCTTCAACTTGGATCCATTTCCCCTAGTCCTGCTGTTGTCAGCCCTTTTGAAGAGTTTACTCCCCTCCTGGGTGTAGGTTCCCTTCAGGTATTGATAGGCTGCAATGAGGTCACCCCGCAGCCTTCTCTTCTCCAGGCTGAACAAGCCCAGCTCCCTCAGCCTGTCCTCATAGGGGAGGTGCTCCAGCCCCCTGATCATCTTAGTCGCCCTCCTCTGGACCCTTTCCAAAATCTCAATGTCTTTCTTGTACTGAGGGCTCCACACCTGGACACAGGACTCCAGATGGGGCCTCACAAGAGCCGAGTAGAGAGGGACAATCACCTCCCTGTCCCTGCTGACCACCCCTCTCCTGATGGAGCCCAGGATCCCATTTGCCTTTCGAGCTGCCAGAGCGCTCTGCTGGCTCATGTTCAGTCTCTCGTCCATCAGGACCCCCAGGTCCTTCTCTGCCGAGCTGCTCTCAAGGACCACTCCTCCCAGCCTGTGCGGGTGCCTGGGGTTCTTCTGGCCCAAATGCAAAACCTTGCACTTTGCTGTGTTGAACCTCATTAGGTTCACCCGAGCCCAGCCCTCCAGCCTGTCGAGGTCCCTCTGAATGGCATCCCTTCCTTCCACCGTATCAACCGCACCACTCAGCTTGGTGTCGTCAGCAAACTTGCTGAGGGTGCACTCAATGATTTTTGACTTAGTGTGAAGCATCTAGTCCAGCAGCTGCATTCTGATCTCTTCATCTGCCTTCGGCTCAGGTTCTGTGACAAGCTGAAATTGGTCAGCCAAGTTGGTGGATCTCTTGTACTTATTGTTCAGCTGTGTATTGAGAGTTAGAGGCTGAATTCCAGGAGGTTAAATCACAGAATAGCTGAGCTTTGCAGGGAGCTTTGGAGATCATCTGTTCCAGACCTCTTGCTCAAGCTGGGCCACCTGGAGTGGGTTTCTCAGAACCTTGTGCAGATGGGAAGAGGCTGGAGACAACAGAACATGTTTTTTTGTTTCTCCACTTGAGGGGTGATTTGTAACTTTGTGTAAAATGTAACTCCGTGTGCTGTCTTGTCATCTGGATAACTGGAAGTTCAAGCTTATGTTCTAGCAAAAGTGGCATCCAGAAGTACAGCTCTAGTCTGATAAGCAAAAGGACAGATTACATTAAGAGCGACAAGTTAATGTTGCTGTTGCGTTGTCTCTCACTCTGTACAGTTTAAAAACTTTCCAATCCAGTTTCTGAAAATCACATGACCTTAGTTTGTGTGACCACTAAAACAAAGTTGGTTTCAAAACAGTTTCCAATTCATTACTGGTAACTGCACTTTAACTGAACTGTTCTCATTATGCTGTCACACTGCTTCTATGGATTAGCTGGCAGTTTCTGCATTACTGAAGTGGATAGAAGTCTTTCTCTCACAGCAGTAGTTCCTTGGTCCAGGAGTGTCGTATAGTGTGTGGCATCAGAGAGCAGTCAAGCAGCTACTGTTCTACTGGGGCTGTTCTCACAGAGCCCTCCCTCAGTTTGTCATAAAGCCCTTAAAGAAGATGAAGGAGCTAACATGCTTTTGAAACTACAGTTAGAAAACCTTTGATGGCTTTGCTTAAACCACTGAAATAATGGCTTGTTTACATTGTGTATGGAGGTTCTGCTTATTGTTTTGAATTTGCTGTTTGTGTCCACACACATCAGAGTGTTTAGACAGTATGGCCATCTGTTTGAAAAAAAGGATACTTTGCTTACTGCTCAGTTTTCAAGTTTGCTAGACTAGTGCTGTTCTGGCTGTGTTGGAACAAACTGAGTATTACGTGCTTCATTTCACTTCGGGAGGACTTCTAGCATTATGGACTCTTCATTGTCAAAATGTCTAGAATATTTTGTGTGTTTCTTGTTTGATATCCTTGTAGCTGAGTTGTGTTCAAGGCAACAGTATAGCAGTGTATTAGAAAACTGTCACATTAGGAAGACACTGGGAAGTTTTCTCCTTTGCCTAGCTGCTGGGGTTAAATGAACAGCTGTCAGTTCAGATATAGTCTGTGTTTCTAGTTTTCTTTCTGTGCTAAAACAAACGAAGTTGCTGTTTAAACACCACAGTGACTAGTGCCTATTTCAGGCAAGCAAGAATGCCATGTAAGGGGAGGTATCTACCACCTACTGTGTTAATGCCTCTAGTAAGATGCTTATTTGCATACTGTGCAACTCGGGTTGGGAGTGGTGCAAAGAGGTAATCCTGCTTCACTTGCATGCTGCAGTAATCTCTGCTAGAGCAGAACTAGTGCTGGTGGGACTAACTAGGGCATGGTAGTTACCAAGCTGGGCTCTCAGCAGTTTGGGGATGTGGTTGTCTCTGAGTCAGCCATAATTTACAGCTATAGTTCAAAGGCTGAAAGAGTTCCTACTTCTGCATAAACACTCTGTCGTATCCAACTTCTCAAATAGTCAGCTCAGCTACTGCTTGGATGTCATAGTGTGAGTGGCCATGAAGGTGTGGTACAGATGCTGTGCCTTACTTGAATGTGTGGTTCTTAGTAAGGGTCAGTGAAGATAGTAACACACAGTGCGTGGGGCCCTTTTCTTGTTCTGGTGGTACAGGTGGCTATTCAGCCTGAGGGTTTCAAAGCTGGAGGAAGAGCCACCCACGTCCTAGCAGGACTCTGGGACCAGCCAGTGCAGTGCATAGCATGAGAGCTCACTTGATGACAGCACACAACATTTAACTCCAAATTAACAGGATATTCCTGTTTTCAAAAGCTGCTTGTCCTCTTGGAGCTTGTGGCTGTGTTACTGTAGATGAGTCAACAGCGAGGGAACACAAATAGTACTTGAACTGTCATCCAAGTATGAAAATGGGTCAGATAAAAATGGCAAGGCATAGCTCACTGAGCAAGAGGCTAGTGCTGAACAACATCCTACGTGTTGCCACTTATGCCTGGTTGGACTCATATCATTCCAAGCAAAGTTACGTTCAAATGATGTGATGTGGGCTCTCTGGTACAGCAGCTTGTGGAAAAGAAACCTTTAAACCTCTGGATTCCTGGAGAAGTTTGAGTTATTGGTGACTCTGCCTTGTGTGATTTGTAGGATGCTTGAAAAGAAAGTTTCTGTCCTAAAAAGCTTATTAAACACTATGTGTGAGTGACAGACATCAAGCACAGATGGAGGACCATGAAGTAAGCCAGTGGCCTCATTAGAGTGATCATGAATTGGGTGGTGAATCAAGTTAGATCGCCTCGTTTGGAAAATCAAAATTACTATACTGAATAGTCTTAAGGTACTTTTCTGTGTTAGTGTTAAAGCCAGTCATTGAGCTGCTTTGCTCTTGTGACTGCTTTTGTCCAAATGCTGCTGCTGCTTGTATGCCAGAACTGTTTTTTCCTGGCTACTCTAGAGTTGGGTCATCCTAAAGCCTGTTTCGAATGTGGCAAAAAGTGATGGCTCCTTCCACAGAGGTGTAACAAAATGCAGTGTTCAGGGCAGCTTCAGAATCTGGTTGTGTAGGCTTAGGCTAGTCACAAAAGTAGCTCAAATGCCAGGAATATTAACTTCAGCAGCTGCTCAGCTGCTGCGTTATTGTAAAAGCGCAAAAAAGTCAAGGGCGAGAGTGTTCTTTGTAAAGAGCAAAACTGAAGCAATGAAATCAAAACAGATTCAGTGTTGATGACACAACTTCCTCTGAGTTGAATCACCTTCACCTGATGTAGCTGTGGCAACAGAGGAAGAATCGCTCCCAAATACAGAAATGTGAGGAGTAAATTGAAATGGTGAGGTTTTTGATAAAACTTCTTTTGATTTTAGGGCCTTTCAGCTATCTTGATGATGTCCCATTTAAGATAGGAGACAAATTTAAAACCCCTGCGAAGGTTGGACTACCCATTGGTTTCTGCCTGCCTGATTCTTTTCAGCTTGTCAGAGAAGCCCAGGTAAGTGATATTTTTTTGCCTATACGGGTCTTGCACATATGATGCTGCAAATTGCTTTTAACAAGTATGTTGTAGTGGCACATCTTATGCCAGTAGTAGCAGAAGATCTGCTGGAATGTATAGTAAGGTAAAAAATATTTTGCATGGTAAGCCATGTTAAAAAAAAAAAAATCTCTGCTTATCAGTTACAAAAATGCATAATGACATTTATTTTCTTGTATCTACTCCAAAATGAACTATGTTTTTGTGTCTTGGTTAAAGATCTAAATGCTACCCTGATGTTGTTAAAACTAAGCAGTATCTTTTAAGAGGAAGAATTGTCCTCATTCTATGAATGTTTTTGAAGGTAACAGGTATGGCTGTATTTTGTGGGTTCTCAAAGTAATGGCTTGAAGAGATTTCCAGTTCCTGTGCTCTGTGCAGTTCTGAGCAGAAATGCTGCACCAGCCGTGCAGCAAAGAGGTTACAGTTTGGTACAGATTTCTTCCAGGTCTTTTAGGGTCATGACTCATACGTAACCATCTGGTAACAAAGATCTTCAAGAGCAAGATGTGGTCCTGGAAATATAGTTGGACTGCTCAGACACCAAAGAATATTGAAATTAATAGAACCCGGCACATCTGCCAGTGAGCTTTTCAAAATCACTGTGTTTGTAAATTGTGTATCTTCCTTTTTAGAGCCTTAGATCCAAGGGAAGGGAAGACTCTTCAGTGTACAGCTGAGATAACAGTTCTCCAGGTTTTCACTGAAGCCCACTATAGATAGGATATGATGCAACATAGTGAGTCTCAGAAAATCCTAGCAAAGGCATAGCAAGCCTTCCTGGTGTGTTGCTCTTTTGAGCTAGGACCTTGCAGTGCTGTTGCAAGAGTCCTGTTTGGTTATGTGACATCATTCTGGTAAGCAGATCGTAATTTTTCTGAGTCACAGGTAGGTTATACCCTGCACATAGCTCATTGGCTTTGTTCTCTAAATGTTCTCTCATTGTTTAGAGGGCACTGAAGATGTTTGGTCTTATAAGATATTAAAGCTGTAAATATGTTTAGTCTGTTTAGAACTTTGTACTCTGTTTGGCCACTACAGTGGCTCATGCAGTTAATAGTGGTAGCTTATATAAATGTCTCTCTGTGCTAACCCAGCCCTGTAAGAGCTGATGTTAAACGAGGAAAGTTTACAGGATTCAGCCATGCCAGTAATAGTGGCAAAAATGCTGCTGCAGGTTGGTGTCTCATCAAAGTTGCTGGTGTACCGTTTTTGTTGGTGAGCCTACCAGTGCCTCCTCAGCCAATGCGTGTACAGCTGATATCCAACCCTTCAGGTATCTTTTAGTGTGAACTGATTAGTACTGTACTGGTCTTCGGATGCAAAAAATACTCTGCAGTGGTCTTGGATGTAGTTCAGTAGTGCCGGGTCTGGGTGTTACAGTCTGCGCGTGACATCGGTCTGACTAATGCATTACACTACCAATAACTACATCTCCTCTTCTTCCCAAGAGGATGAGAGATCTTGTGATCATCAGTAGCTCTTAAGGAAAACTAAATGTAGGAAGGAGGCAAATTGTGCGATTCTAATCCAGAGTGTAGCAGACCTTGCTGCTGGATGCAAAATTAACTATTTCTGGTGTCTCCTAGTTCTGCCGGTCTGTAAGTTACAAGAGATGCTGCAGAAAAAAGTGACTGTGTTAATTCATGTAGCTCTTGGTCTGTCACTTAAGTTGCTGTTAAGGTAGTGACTGTGATTCTTACATGCTTATGTAAGTTGTATTTATTTTTTTCCCATCTCCTTTCCTCTCAGTATGACTTCTCCCTGGAAAAGAAAACAATTGAGTGGGCTGAAGATATCAAAAAAATTCAAGCTGCCCAGAAAGAAGCTGAACGCAAGGCTGAAGAAGCAATAGCAAACTCAAAAGTTGCTCCAGAGGACAACAGAATGGGGTTCCCAGAGGGGCCTTGCCCCGAGGCCATGCCTCCACCTATTAACCCCATACTCGCTAGTCTGCAGCACAATAGTATTCTTACCCCTACTCCAGCCAACAGCAGTGCTGTGAAGCAAAAAGTTCTTAGTCCACCTCATCCAAAAGCAGATTTCAACCCAGCTGATTTTGAATGTGAAGAAGACCCATTTGACAAACTGGAATTAAAAACTATTGATGATAAGGAGGAATTAAAAAACATTCTTGAAATTCATGTTGGTACTACTGGGCCAGTTGTTGCCCAACTGTTAGATAACAGCTTGCCCAAAGGAAAGTCTGAGTCTGTGTTACAAGATCAGGAAGTTTTGGCATCCATAGAAAGGGCCGCGTTGGACCTCAAGCCCCTTCACAAACCCAATGGCTTTATCACTTTACCGCAACTGGGAAACTGTGAAAAGATGTCCTTGTCTTCCAAAGTGTCCCTGTCCCCTATCACTTCAGTGAGCAGTATCAAATCCCTGTCCTTTCCTAAACTTGACTCCGATGAGAGTGATCAAAAGTCGTCAAAGCTCATGGGCACTTTTCACAGCACTAGTTGTCTCCGCAATGGCACTTTTCTCAGCTCTTTGCAGGCCTGTGCTCAGAATAAAGCTAGCGAACTGAATGGACACCACATGGTTGATCTTTCTGCTGTAAACGAGGACAGTGGAATGGAGACATCTACCTTATCCTCTTCATCCAGACTGCCGTCCCTGGCTTTGTCGACACTGTGTGCAGAAGAACAAAGCGCAGTGACCACGGTAAAATACAGCAGATTAAAATTGTGTGTATGGGGGTGATGCGGAGGTGCAGAGGCAAGTGTTGATTCTAAAACATTCAGCAGCTTAGTTTTTAAGCTTCTTTTAATGTGAGTCGTACGTAGATAGGACAGATCATGTACAGTAGTTCTTCATTAATGTGGGAAGCTCTTCGGTTCAAAGAGTCTTTATGTTGACAGTGTGAATCTCAGACGTACACACAGATTCCTTCACCCCGTTTCCTTCTGACAAAATCTGCTTTAGGTAAACTCATGGAATGTGTTTTCCAAAGAACTTAAGATCTGGACACCAATACCTATGAAGTCTAATGGAAAGTCTGTAGTCAGGTCCTCTAGCTGGCTCTAAAACAGCCTGAGAAATTGGAAGGCTTCTGTCAGATAAGCAGTGCATGAGTGGTTCTGAAGTCTTACTGGCATGCTGTAGGGTTTTTTGTTTTTTTTCCTAACACCATGTGCTCTACAGCAAGTGTCAGTGTTTCAGTTCTTTCATCTCTTTTTCTGGCTCAGGTTAAAGCATTATTGAGAAATACAGTGTTCTGGCAATTAGTGTATTTTTCAGAGCACAGCAGAAGAGGTGTTCATTGATCACAAGAACAAGCATAATGCAGTAAGCTTTGGCAGAAGTAGCAGTGTGCTTAGCAAGTGCTTACTGCTACAAATCAAATTCTGGGAGGAGATTCTGTCACTGTATGTAGCTCAGGTGAATTCTTGAAGCAGGAGGAGTCTCCAGGGATTAATGGGGAAGAGCACTTACAGCTAGATAGATGGGCCTTAAAATAGCCAAATTCTCACTCCAAGTATTTTAATCTTTATGCTGGAATAAATCGTGATCAAGAGCAGAAGTGTATTCTCTGGAATACTATTAAAAGAAGAAACAAAGAGTAAAAAAAAATCAAAAGACTTATTAGGAGGAGGAATACAGATCAGAATTTGAAACTTTGTGTTTGGAAGTAGCAAAACCAAGAAATTGGTGTGTTGACAGAACTAGTTATTTCTTTCTAAGATTGAAGACCCTGAATATACTTGCTTTAAATTTCCTCATTAATAAGGTCTTAGTTGATAGAAAATTACCTGAGTTGCAAGAAATGGAAGTAAATAGAGAAACAAAAATCTCCAGAGTATGAAAAGGAGAGACAAAAGTCAGAATTGTTGGTTGTGTCAGCTGTTGGTTGCGCTGCTTGGCAGACTGGTTCTGCAGAAATGGAACAGTTGTGCGGCCCTGGTGCAGGTTGGATCCCAGGCTAATGTGGAGGTTGAAGAGAACAGACTGGACATGGGTGGCCTCTCTGAACTGATGTAGTACTGAAGATATGTAATTTCTGTGCTGTCCGTCTGGAACTTCCCAAAGTGGACCTATTCCATATTGCTTACTTTTCTGCTGCCAGGTGTCACTTAACATCTCATATTTGTGATGAGTGACAGGAAATAGTCCTATGAGGTGGTTTCCTGTCTCCCCCAAGTTTCTGCCTTTGGGACTGTTAGAATGGGACAAATAGAGCCAAGTGGTGGATGAGTCCTTATGACTGGGCTGAGGTCAGTGCAGGGCTTTTAGAAATAGGTGTGGGAGACACTGGCTTTAGAAACCAGGTGAGAGCTGAAGTAAGTGCTTAGCTCCTTTTCAACCCAGCAGAAGAGGAAGTACCGGGTTTTGCATCAAAGATAAGTATCATTAGCCATTGGGAACAGGACAGTTGGTGAAAGCGTTAAACTGGAATGCCATTTTGTTTGTACGTGACATATAAACTGCAGTGCTTTGAAAGTGGAGAAGATGGGGGGAGGGTGTATGTTTCTCTTAACCCTTGTCAGAGTAAAAAAAAAAAATATATATATATATATATTATATTATATATTATATATATAGATGTTTCTAGGCACAGACCTTAGAACCCATCAGTGTCACTCAGCAAGCCACTGGGTCAAGAACTGAAGAGATGTCAGCATGTTACAGAGCTCTGTGAGCTTGTAGCTGCCACTGTGACGGAAAAAGCAAGCTTACAATTATTGGAGAAGGAGTGCAGCCTTCTTAGAATGTAATCTACTTATAGAGTGCTGAGAGAACAAACAGTCCTTATAATGGCTGCATCCGAAGCAGCGCGGCCAGCGGGGCGAGGGAGGGGATCCTGCCCCTCTGCTCTGCGCTGTGACACCGCACCTGGAGCGCTGCGTCCACAGCTGGAGTGCTCAGCACAGCAGAGACGGGGGCCTGCTGGAGAGCGTCCAGAGGAGGGCCGCACGAATGGTCAGGATGGAGCAGCTCCCTGTGAGGACGGGCTGAGAGCTGGGGCTGTGCAGCCTGGGCAAGAGGAGGCTGAGCGAGACCTGAGGGCGGCCTGTCTGTGTCTAATGGGGGCTGTAAGAAAGACAGGGATAGACTCTTCAGTAGGTCTGCTGTGGGATAGGGGGAAATGGTTTCAAACTAAAAGAGAGAAGATCTAGGTTGGATATAAGGAAGTTTTTTAAAAGGATGGTAAGGCACTGGCACAGACTGCCCAGTGAGGTGGTGGATTCCTCATCCCTGGATGAGGTCGGGCTGGAGGGACTGTGAGCACCTGATGGAGCTGTAGGTGTCCCTGCTTATTGCAGGGGAGTTGGACCTTTAAGGTGACCTTTAAGGATCCCTTGCAACTCAAACAATTCTGTGATTCTGTGGCTATTTCATACTACATATGTCTGCATAACTTGTCTAACCCACATACTTGTCATACCTGGTACGGTAGCCACAGTCCCTGATCTTTTCATGAAACCTTTTTCCCAGTAGTGGCAATATGTAATGTTCATCACCTTATTTGTATGTTGTCCAACAGGTACACCCAGACAAGGAGACAGAAATCCCTATGGTAAGTTCTGACATCCTTTGTGGTATTTATACAAAGCTACTGACGTGGTTCCTTAAGTAATGTTTCTTTGGATACTGAAAATCTTAGGCAGTGAGTAAACTAAGGATAAGGGAAGCAGTCTTCACTTCCTCCAAGGTAAAGGGATTGCCCGTATCATATGGGTCTTTGCAGTTGCAAAGATTAGTTGTTAGAAATTTTTAGTATATAGCAGGAAATCTGGGTAATGAAATGTTTCTTTGAGAGGAAAGTGTGGTGGGAGTTGAACTGTTCACAGTGCTTGTTTTTGTCTTAATGATGAGTAGCTTCTGAAGGGCACTCTGGAAGACTCCAACTGATTTTTTTTTTTTTTTTTTTTGTGGGATATCCTGGTTTGGCACAGAAACGGGGAACTAAGGAAATATAAAAGATGACCATCATCTAAGCTTCTGGGATTTCCTTTCTAGGTAACACACCAAAATTTCCCAGTGTCTAAAGTGCCCAACAACACGACCTGCACAAAGCAGTCGGGTGTTCCTTTTCCGGAGTTACAGCAGGCTCTCTCTGCTAGCGAGAGGCAGTGCGTAGAGACAGTTGTCAACATGGGATATTCACCTGAGAATGTCCTGAAAGCCATGAAGAAGAAGGGGCAAAACATAGACCAGGTAAGAGCTTGCACGGGGAAAAAAGAACCTTCAAGTTTGGATTCTGCTGAGATGCAGCCTTGGCTTTGCAAAATGGAGGAGGTGGGAATGCTTTAACAGTGGTTTTGCAGAACTGCAGAGAACTTGTCACCTTCTCAGAAAAAGTTTCCAAAACCAAAGATGCCTTTCCCTGGAGGTCTGCTCTTGTGGCTTACTGGAGCCAGAAAAGGCTCTCTAAGGCAGTACTGACCAACTTTCTTTGTGTGCTCTGACTGTGGTGCTTCCTGCCTTGTGTTGCCTGAAACACTTGCTAAAACCGGGTCACACACAGAGCATAAAGCTCCGTGGATTGAAGTGTGGCTCTGGGTCTTGGATCGCCTTCAAACAAAGAAACATTTTGAAGCAAGAGGAGTGTGGCTAGACTTTGTGTGCTGGCCCTGTGCTCCCTGTGCATTGTGTGGAACATTACAGAGGAATTCCTCCACCCAAGATAGCTTCTGCTCTGTGTAGGATTTGGCATCTTGTAGATCTGCTTTGCTTGCCCACTGTCTGTGAACTGAGCCGTGTAAGAAGCTGTAGTGCCAAACAGAAGAACGTCCACCTGTAGGGCAGTTTTAAATCCTGCTGTATTTGCATGCTGCTTTCTCTCTTGTTCTTAGTGCTGCCTTTTTCCTGCCTGACTTTCTGCCCCTACCTCTCAAAGCTGAGAATGGGTAAGCACAGTGGCAGCAGTTTCTGGAAGTGTGAGTAGGGATTTGCAGCGTCTTGACATGTTGAGGCATTCTTAAAAAGCTGAATGCTTCCAGGCTTCATTTCAGCTCTTCAGTTTGAGAGGAAACTAAAAGCTGACTTAGGTTGACAGCTGAACCTACAGTATCACTAAAAATATGTGTAGTATAAAAAGCACAGTTAATCTTAAATTCCTGCCCTTGCTCAGTGATTAGGAAATGGAAGATGAAGAACAAAGAAGGACAGAGGACTTGTTTCCTTTTTCTGAACTCTTACGAGTCATCTGAATACAGAGCAGGGACAGTTTTATCTTGTTCCCTGGGATGGAGTCCTGCTCTCTTCCTCTGGATGTACAGAGAGTGCAACCACGTGCTGCGAATGTCACTGTGAAATTAGCTTTTCTTTCCCTCAGGTTTTGGATTACCTGTTTGCACACGGACAGCTTTGTGAAAAGGGCTTTGATCCACTTCTTGTTGAAGCGGCTTTGGAGATGCACCAGTGTTCAGAGGAGAAGGTGAGGGCACGTTGTCCTAAACATTAGTCAGAATGCACTATGAAAGGGAATTCCAACAGTAGTTCCTCTAAAGTGATGAATGTAATTCTAGCTTCATGGTAATGCTGAGCTGCTTTCAGAACTACCTACCAAAGAATATCCAGGTGGTGATGTGTGTTGATGTGTTACAGTTCTTCATTGCTTTATTTACCATTACTTGCATGCATTTTTATGGGAAGATTTTTTTAAAGACACAGGTTATTTTGGTTGCAATGTTTTGAATAAAGTGTCCTCTTTTGGCAAAGTGCTTGGTTCGGAGACAGTTAATTTCGGAAGTAGCAAATTATTTCCAAAACCCTGCCAGCTTGTCCTGGCTATGAGTTTCCTCTGTTGTATAAATGCATCTGCCTGGCTGCTCAGCAAATTGAGCTAGGTATCTGTCTGAAACAAGCTGGAAAGTACAGTTTCTGTGGGCCTGGTTTATGCTGTGTGTGTACTTTAGAGGCACTGAAGTTACAAGGGCAGGAACAGATAGGTAGCCAGGGCAGGGGATGGTGGAATGGCTTTTCAGTGTATGCCAAGCTGTTGTGTGCAGAGCCATTACAGGAAATCTTAAGAGGTGCTGTCTTGTCCCCACAAATGTTCACAGCTACTGATGAGCTTGTAAACAGAAACAGTATGAAGATAAATGACTGTTTATAAGACAGGTTTGCTAGAAGCTTAACCCTCCCACTCCTCACCCTCTGCAAATTGGAAATAACTAGTTTCCTGATTGTTCATTTTAGTGTGTTTTTCCCCTCTGGAGTGGAGGCAATGCAGGTAGCAGAATGTTCATAGGAATTTAAGTTGTTTTGCTACTTGTCACTAGTTTTCAGAGCTCAGTTAGGATTTGTTTGATGTTGGTAGCTTAGCACACTGTGTTAAAAGGACTCTGGTAATATCCCAGTTTTACCCTAGATTTGGAAGAGCCATTTGACAGCAAAGGCTGTTTTATCATTGTGAAGTCAAAATAGCTTGAAAAAATTGCAGTAGCAGTGGGAGTTGCTGGATGAAGAGCAGGGAAACATTGATCTGGGTGTCTGAATTGGGCCAGGCTGATGAATTTGTTTACTAAGAGGCACACTCCCACAGACTAAGCCTTGGTACCTGTGTTGAAGAAGACTCGGAAATTCAGAACTGCAAATGTTGGAAATTGAAAATGAGGCCCAGTGGTTTGCTGCATAGAGAGACAGAGCTCTGCCAGGCTGGATGGAGTGGGTAACTTGGTGTAGTGGGAGTCATCCCTGCCCATAGCTGGGAGTTGGAACTGGGTGGTCCCAGAGGTCTTGTCCAGCCCAAACCACTCTGTGATTCTGTGACCGTCATGGGAGTAGACTTTTCTTCAAATTGAACTTGTAGGGCTGTACTTAGGGAGTGGGACCTGACCCGATGGAGTGTCTGCTTGCTGTTGACTGTCTGTGTGCTAAATTCCAGATCCGACAAAGACTGAGCACTGATCCTCTGTTTTTCTTGCAAATAATTGTCTGTCTCTTTCAGATCACGGAACTTCTCCAACTTATGAGTCAATTTAAAGAAATGGGCTTTGAACTAAAGGACATTAAGGAGGTCTTATTATTACATAACAATGACCAGCAGAATGCTTTGGAAGATCTAATGGCCCGTGCAGAAGCCAGCTGAAGCACATTCCTGAGTTCTTGGCGTGCAATGGAACAGCCCCACCACCTTCACGTTCAGTGTGACTTGCTCTCAGCAAGGAGTCCAGTTTTTTGCGTACATGGGAAAGTGAATGAGCAAGCCTGCCTGCGTGCATCACTCCAGCATTTCTCTTTTCACTGGGAGCCAACTTTCTTTCTTAAATTAAATTTTTGAAGTGTCCTTTCCTAAGTTTCCTTTTTCCAGCTTGGCCACGGAGATTTTAGACTGCCCAGCTGCTCTACTGGAATTGTATATAGTCAGAGACAAGAGTGGTCCTCCTCACTGTTGCACTGGAGTTGGACAGGGGATTACTAAATTTGTTCTGAAACATATAATGCTTTGGTTCTTTGAAGCTGCTTTCTTGGTGTCTGCTTGTACTGAATTACTTGACTGTGTCACAGTCCAGATTATCGGGTTAAATCTGACCGTTAGTGCAATGGAGTTTTATTTTTTGATTGAGAGTTAGTCTGTAACTTAGTGAAACACTGGTTTGGAAACTGTCGCCATGCATAAAGAGAGAAGCTGTTCCTCTTGTTTCTTCTTTAACTCATGCATCCAACACTTCTGCAGACGTAAGTGTCCTATGCTAAGTGGTTATAAGTTCTCTTGAAATATAACCCAGACCTGCAATTTGTGGTGGTTCTTGAACCTGAAGGCAGAGAGCTGGGGCTCAGTATTCTTAATCCCCCTGGCTTGTAAGATATTTAAGAAAATGCTCTGCTAGGAAATCAGTTATCTTTTGTTCTAAATAATATTCAGTGTGATGCAGGAGGTTTCTTTCAAGCACTTTCTTTAAAATAAACATACTTGCTGCATTAGTTCCATTTTTCACACTGCTGTAGAATTACATAATAACACCTAGTACTAGAAATCAGGTAGTCATAGAATCATAAGATAAGAATTGGAAGGGACCTCTGGAGATAGAGTAACTGCTTGCTAAAGCAGGTTCCCTCCAGTAACTTGCATGGGAATATGTCCAGGTGGGTTTTGAAATCTCCAGAGAAGGAGACTCCACCTCTCTGTGCAGCCTATCCCAGTGCTCTGTCATACTCTTAAATAAACCCTTGTGGAATCTATCCAACAACAAAATGTCCATTTCCTCAGAAAAATGTGGAAGCATAGAAAGCATGTTTTGAAGGGGCTTCTCCTGCACTAGCTGTTTAATAAGCAAGGAAAAATTCTATCACTTCTGTTCTTACTCCATTTTCCAGAAGGCAAATCCTTCCAATGAGTATCAGAGTAACTTGCAAGAAGCTGAAGTTCCAGAGATACAAGCATCAGCTCTGCACTTTATCCTGGAGTTCCAGTGCTGCCTCTTATTTCAGTCCAGTCAGATGATGTCAGGAGCACTGCCTCTGCTGCTGGTTTTAACTTCTCTCTTGTTCCTTCTGGAGGACCTGCTGGAAGAGCTAATGTGCATAGTGCTCTTGAGGTGACTGGTTGGTGTTGATGTTGCCAACCATGTTGCTTGCCATAGTTGATGTGAGATTATCTAAAAACAGGAGGATAACACTGAATCATCTGGGACTGGTGAAAAGAAATCCAAACTTATCACATCTGAGGAAATGCTGAATATTGGAATGGCATGGGATAGTCTGTTAACAGCTGAGGAATAACAGTATCAACTCTGACAGATGATGGCTGATGCACAAGAACCCTCTTGGTTGGGCTTCTTGTGTTTCCAGCAAGAGTATGTGCGTCATTTTGGCAGAAGGATCTTCTCAATTTCATCCAAAGAGTTTTTAGTTGTCAAGTGAGTGATACCAACTTTCTCCTTGTTTTCCTCATTGCCCCCCCTCTTGAAACATGGTTTTCTAACAGCACTGGATTTTTCTGTTTTGGTGCACTGTGGACTTCAGATTATCACACCACCTTTTTTAGGCTTCGTGGACTACAAGGAACCATCTTGGAGTTTAATCCTGAACATTCATCAAGGATTTCCACGACGAGCCCATCTACTATTAGGCTCTGATAAGATGCCTTTTTGTTCCAGATGGAATGGATCCAGGTGGGCAGCTTATCGAATCATTCATTTGAAGATGAAGAGTAGCATCAAAACATTGCAGCTGTGTGTGATCAACAGCCTGGCATGGGATTGTCAGTCTCATTTTTCACAGAGGGCACATCAGAGATAATTGTAGACTGGCAGTTTTGCTGTTGGGATCCGTACTTAGTTTTTCTCTATTTAGTGCTCTAGAATGATAAGGGTTCTGGATACCTTTCACTTTTAACCTCTGCAAAAGCATAGCTGTAGTGAGCTGACAAATGAGAAACGAGAAACACAGACATGGAGTAATTCTTTCCAATTTCAGAAGCCCAGGAAATAGAAGTCTATTCTGGCACTGCTGATGACAGCCTAATTGGAGATGTTGTATTCAAGGGGCATCCAGATTCCTTCTGTTTAATTCCGTTTGGTGGTTGTGGAGTGTATTCAGCAATGGAAACAGCTTCTTATTTACTTCAATGCACAAACTGTTAGGGCAGTTATCTTCTTGAGGGCGGTTTGTTTCTGCTTGGCATAGTCTTAGCTGAACTTGGACTTATTAATCTCTTTTGTCCCCCTGGCAAGAAGACCCTGGAAACACAGATTTTTTCTGACCTCCTGAGATGTAAAGGAAAGAGGGGAAAAAACTTATCTTGGAACCTCTGAATACAGCTCTGTACTAAACTTACAGGCTTATTGAGTAGTAGTACATCAAGCACATTCAAAAAAGGCAGGCTTTTCAGCTGGATGTCAGGATGGATGGGTGGGATGGAAGGGGGTGGCTCTGCATCTCAAAGTGAGCGTTAGTGTCTTGCAGGAGCACAAAAGTGCCAAAGGAAAGTGAGATGTGACTAAAGTAGAAGGCAGTATGTGAATCCCAGCAGTATCCTGCCCAGGCTCTATGGGTGAGGGACATCCACATGAAAAACAGCAGGCTTTATAGCTGATAAATCCGGAGGTCCTTTGATTGTCCATGGTACCTACATCTGTAGAGTTCATAGAATCATAAGGATTGGAAGGAACCTCTGGAGGTCATCTGGTCCTGCCCCCTGCTAAAGCAGGTTCCCTAAGTAGATTGCACAGGCAAGTGTTCATATAGGTCTTGAATATCTCCAGAGGAGGAGACACCACAACTTCTCTGGCAGCCCGTTCCAGTGCTCCGTTACCCTCGCAGTAAGAAAGTTCTTTTGCATGTTGGTATGTATGAAACTTCCTGTGTTCCTGTTCAGTCTCATTGCCCCTTTTCCTGTCACTGGGAACCACCAAAAAGAGCCTGCTCCCATCCACTTGACACCTGCTCATAGATATTTATAAGCATTGATCCCCCCCTCAGTCTTCTCCAGGCTGAACAGCCCCAGCTCTCAGCTTTTCTTCATACAGGAGATGCTCCTATCCACAGCCAACCCTGTGGCCCTCCACTGGACTCTCTGGGTAGTTCCCTGTCTTGAACAGGGCACAGTTCTCTAGGTGTGACCTAACCAGGACAGAAAGAAGGAGGATCACCTCCCTCAACCTGCTGGCCACACTTCTTAATGCATCCCAGAATACCATTGGCCTTCTTGGCTACGGGGGCGCACTGCTGGATCATGGCCTACCTGTCATCCACCAGGTCCTTCTCTGCAGAGCTCCTCTCCAGCAGGTCTCCTAGCCTGTACTGATGCAGGTTAGTCCTCACCAGGTGTAGGACCTACTCTCACTCTTGTTGAATCTCATCAGGTTCCTCTCCGCCCAACTCCCAGCCTGTCCAGGTCTCCCTGAATTGCAGCACAGCCTTCAGACATGTCAGCCCCTCCTCCTGGCTTTGTATCATCAGCAGACTTGCTGAGGGTGGACTCCATTCCTTCGTGCAGGCTATTGATGAAGATGTTGAACAGGACTGGAATGAGCACCAGTTCCTGGGGAACATCAGCAGGTCCTGGAGTTTTATTTGAACTGCTGGGCTGCAGCTGCTCTTCAGTAAGTGCAGAGCCCTCATCAGGAGGTCATCTTGGTCTGCTTTTATTATGCCCAACAGAGCCCAACAACTTTTGCAGTTCAGAAATATAGGAACTTTATATAATATTCTGCAGTTCCTTGAAATCTGCAATTTTCTATGCACTGATAGCACCAAGTATTATGCTGTGCATTGTTCAAGTTCTAAATGCGTAAAATATCAACAGTCTTGAGGCATCATTAATTTGCTGATTCTGCAGAAGAATAATTAATAAAACCCTCAGATATGACTCCCAGCATCATGGTTCCCATCGCTCATGCTCTTTGACTTCAGCTGATGAAGAACTTGCTGGATATTACAAGCCCTGGGCCTGCTTTCTCCTCTAGGCATGCATGGATGTGGTCTGCTTTGGGCAGAGCTACCAGAGGTCTCCAGAGAGGTGGATGCAGAGGTAGAAGGTGCTTCTTTTTTCTGTGGCTTATTTTTGTTCTATTTAAAACAAAACAAAACAAAACAAAACAAAAAAAAAAACACAACAAAAACACACACACAAAAACAAAACAAAAAACAAGAAGCTTGGGGATCAAAACTCATGTTAGAACATGGAGCTGGGAGAATTGGACTCTGGGAAGGGAAGACAGCCCAGCTCCTTACCTCAATTCACGTTTTTCAATAGTGAGTTTTTTAGTTCGTCAGGACTCTGAAGGGGATTGCATTGATTTCCATTATTTTATTAAAATACATCCAAAACATCTCATCTGGTGTCAGTGTTAGCTCCTGGAATTCTCCTATGAGGTGCACGACATTAATTACCTTTATTTAAAACAGAATGATGTTAAAATGTAGCTGGCAAGCATCCAGGAGATCTGGGGATAGATGATGAGCAGGACTAGGGCTGGCTTCCAATGGACTGTATGCTGTAACACTGAGCCTCACCTCGCCAGCTTCCAGTGATGGGACTAAGGTCAAAGCTTGTGTAAGAAAGGCATTCCAGCCTGTAGGGCAACAATTAATTTCTGGTTTGGAGCTGGCCCTCTGGGTTCAGGTAAAGCAGGTGCCCAGCTCTGCTTCCCTGATGCAAAATAGGAGTTTGAAACATGAAAATAGGGTTCCTGATAAGTCAGAAAAGCTGGAAAGTAGAAAAAAGAAGTGTTTACCGTTACTGCTATGAGCAGTTTGTTGTGTTGCTTGTTTAGCTTCTCACACCTAATTCTGAACAGGTTCCTGTCTGGCAGTAGACAGTCCTGAACAGGCAAGAACCGTTGCCAGTGAAGAAGCAAAGTATTTAGATCAAACCTCTGAATAAAGTCATCTTTCTGGTTAATGTGTGTTAAGTTCTTTCCACAGTCGCTGGAACCACGCTGTAATAACCTCTTTGCTCAATCCGTGGTAGTGAAAGATGGAAAGTGATACTTATGAAGCCCTTGTTACTTACGAAGTCTCTTGTTATCCAAGAGGAATACCAGTGGGTGTTTTCCCTGCAGCGTTGCTCTTGCATCTGTAGTGAGTTTTCTGGATTTTGCATCATGGGGTGGCTGAAGCTGGGAGTGTGTTCTTGAGGTGGCTGATAGGGAATGAAGCCATGGAGTGGTGGGGATTAACCAAGTGCGGTAGGGGAAAGGTGCTTCTAAAGAAATGGCATAGTGTGATGAGATTTGGTTGTTTTGGGCACCGTGCATCATTAGTTACTCTGGTACTGTTATGAACAAAGCTCGGTGTGGAAGTGTTGGGTTGGGGCTGGGTCTCTGAGATCAGCAGATTGATTCACATGCCTGGTAAATGGCTTTCGGTGTTGTAACTTTGTCAGAGGTTGTTCTGCCTTTTGTGCTAGCTGCTGCTGAATACTGAGATCTGTCTGTCACAATGAGAAGTGTGCAGGCAAAGTCCAAGCTGCAGACTGTGCTTGGAGCCAGAGCCCTAGTGCTGCCTGCCGGCGCCTGGCTGGCGCTGCTGGAGCTGACCGTGCCCCACGAGCTGTCCTTGTGCTGTCGTAGGCGAGTTGGTTCCTGGTTCTGATGTGGGTTTTCTGTGACACCTGGCTGGGCAGCTCTCCTTGCCCTCCGCCAGCTGGGCAGGCAGCTCGCTTCTGCTGAGATGATCTTCTACAATCAAACATTTTTACAGTCATTTGGATCATGTCTACTTTAGAAATTTTACCAGAGTTCTGTAGTAAACTGAATTTTATTTTAAATGATGTAAATTATTCAAATAAAATATCAAGCATCTGCATAGCATTAATAGTCTTTCTTTTACTTGCATACAAAAGTGATTCCGCCTTACTCAGTATTTATTGGATTGTATGCGGTCAGGCTCTCAAAATCTTAGCAAAAAACACACAACCTGCTGTAACAAAAATCATATACATTCTTCAAGTTGAAATGAAAACCATTCATATCAGGTGTCAGTGCAGTATCAAACAGCTGGAGGGGGTGACACTGGCACTGGTAGCACACTCACATGGGTTAAAGCAGCATCCAAGTAATAACCTGAGGGTGGAGAGGAGAACGGTACCATTTTCTGTAACTGCTCCTGTCGTTTCTTTTGCAAACTGCGAGCCCAGTTTTGGTGTCTCACAGGCATGCAGCACTTCAAGCATGGCAGCAGCCCTGTTATTGCTGAAGAGAAGTGAGTTTTTGCAGTTAGGGTTGCTTTTTTAATTTTTAATTTTAGCAGAGTCTCATGTCCAGCAGGGAATATAAACTGTGAATAGACTGCACCTGGTTCAATATAATTGTTAACCTCATGGATTAGCTAGATGGCTTCAGTTTTAAAAAGACTTTTAATTGCTACATATTTTTATAGCATTCCTGGCTGTTTCTGCATTGAACAAGTAGTTCCTGTTCTGAGGACTTATACTGGTGCTCAGATTTGCCAGACTTGCTTGTTTTCCAGAGTAGGCCTGCTGCACAGGTGGCTCAGTTTTAATAACGGAGAAAATGCCACTTTTCTTTCACTTGTGGGAATTTTTCCCACTCCTCTGTCTTGTTACAACCACCTCTGAAAATACTGAGGTTAGGACGTGCCACATCATGCTGTGTGAATGGCTCTTATGTGTCGCGTTATGAATGCCCAGCTTGGCTAAGACTCTGAACATGTTTTTGCTGAGTTGGTCTTTAAAAAGCAGTTCCCTACTGGGTTAAAGTACACTTAATTGATCCTCATGTCCCAGGTGCCAAAGTACATGGAGGGAAAGTTTTCCCCCCTCTACCAGCTAGCATTACATTGCTGCAGGACCTCTCATTTTCTTCTGACCTGTGACACATCCTGCATTCCCACATTCCTCTTCAAACTTATTTGCAAAAGTAAGGCAGCTCTGTGACGGCCTCATTTTGTGTGTTTGCTGAGAACAGTGGGAACTACTGTAATTGCTTGCATCTGTTTTTACTTTCAGAAGGTGTAAGGACTGCCTAGCTGCCTTGTGTTCTCCTTACCTTACGTACAGGGAAGCTAGCCCTGTCTCCAGGAGGACATGAGATACTGAGACTGAAGAATCTTGCTCCTGAATGCCTCATTTCTCTGAGGAAAGAAGGCTTCCTAAAACAGGACTGGGAGACCTCATTTCAGGTGTGATATGCTGGTAGCCTAAGACCTAAGATATGGAACCATCCTGAAGGCCAACATCAACTCAGGCCCTGCAGGGGCTCCATTCTCTGCTCCACACAGCATTCTCACTTGCAAGATGGAGACTCTTCCATGCATACACCATAATCCCAATAGATCAGGGCACTAATGTAAGACCTTCTTCCTCAATTACAGTTGTAATCCTTCCCCTCCACTTCTGCTACCCAGTGCTATGCTGTGTGATGTTCCTGGGAATGCTTGCAGCAAATATGCAATCCAGATAACTGAGTAACTGCTATTGCTGTAGCTGTTGCTCTGCAACTCCCAGGCTCCTCTGGGTAGCTGCAGAAGCAAGCAGCAACATTCACAGCTGGTCAGAGAGCAGTTTTCCTAACCATTGGCATTTATGCACTGAGCAAACTTTGATCTATTACAGGCATAACTGAGGAAACACTGAGGTGGCCAATTATGCTGTGGCAGCCCAAATTTTGCAATGAGAGCGCTTGCACATTCTTGTTTACACTAGCACATTTCAAGGTCAATTGTGGCTTCAGCAAGAGGGGTTGTGTGACTCAACCATGAT
Organism: Centrocercus urophasianus; assembly: GCF_019232065.1. NCBI lineage: Eukaryota > Metazoa > Chordata > Aves > Galliformes > Phasianidae > Centrocercus > Centrocercus urophasianus. The sequence continues at coordinate 638,973 of NW_024884922.1, read as the reverse complement.
GCACACGTGGCAGCAGGGATCCTGCAGGGTTCCAACTGTTCGTTTGGTTGTTCTTGACTAAAACATCAGCTTCGTGCCCCAACAGCACTGTTAGCCTCTTAAATCCCACCACCTATAACTGGACTCTTCTGATGTGAAAAATCAACTGTCAACCCAGACCATGCACACTCTGGCTGAGCTGTCACGCAGAGATCAGACAGCATGCAGACAGTAAGCTTTGGATCCTTACTGTTAGCACCAGTGTGAAATTCAAGAGCTTAGTAACATGCTAGATGACCTACAGGATGAAGTCCCATGTACATAAGCCTTCTACTTGACCAATTGTTGGCTCTGACTTAAGTGACTTCTAGAAGTTATGGAGCATTAGTCCCAAGCAAAGAACAAATGCTCAAATAGTCATTCTTCTGAAGGGACCGGTACTTCTTGTCCTGCCTTGATTTTCATTTAATTTTGGACTTGTTCCTTTGGTATCCTTTACCAGTGCCTTCTCTCTGTTTCCTCACTTCTGTTTGCAAGTACTTTTCTGGATAGCTTTTGAACATTTCTACTTGTACCTTGCTTCAAAATGCTGTGTGTTTTTTTCCTTTCTCTCCAATTTTCATGGCCGAATAGAAGTGCCTCTTACACAAGAAGCTCTGAATACTGTGTACAGGACTGCCAGCTGCTTGGTGAGATCTTTACAGGCTGCTGAACGTCACATATAGGAAGGGTGCAGCTCATTGTCGGGTGTTAAAGAAATAGAATCCTTGCGGTAGTCAAGCCAAGTAGTCACCTTTCATTTACTGAGAATTTTCTCCAACCTTATCTAAATTGCACACCAATCACAAACATCAAACTAAAAGCAATCCCCTACCCACGTACACCCTGCAGCACCAGCTGCAGTGAAACACTGGCTGGGTCCAAAACTGTTCTGGTGCTGTTCTTGTGCATACGTAAGAAAGGAAGGTCTAAACCGGTGGAGACGTTTGCAGAGATGTGTCAGGACTAGAAGAATCAGATAAATAGATCTGAAGTTGAGCTCTCATGGTTTGGATACACTTTGACTTCAGTACCAAGATTTCATCTAGCTTAACGATGAAATTCTGAAAATCCTGGGAAAGAAGGCAAAAAGAAAATTAGAGAACAAGAGTAGCAACAGGTTGTAGCATATTTTTGGTATTGTTTTCCATTCTGCAGTGGAATGCATTTAATCAGTTTTTCCTTCTTGATGTCCTGACTCTCGTAAACAGCAGAACTCAATGCCTCTAAATACTGAATAGCAACCTGCCGTACAGTAGGATAAAATGTGATATGAAACTAATTAAAACTGAAATGGATGCAGTTGTTTTTAAGTAGGGCTTGCATTAATAAGGGAGCACTCAGAGCAGAATTTGGTGCCCTTGTTGACTGGTCGGTATGTAAGAAGTTGGGAAGTGTCAGGATCCTCAGGGCTAGGGACTACAGCTACTGCCACACAAAAATTAGTAATTTTCAGCCTTGTTTAGCAGCACCCCAGCTATCAGGTGCACTCTATGTCTTACCCACTATCTTGTCCTCTGTCCTGCAGGGACACTGACACTGTAATGAAGACTAGCCCAGCTGTCCCAGCTTATGTTTCATAAGCACTTTAAACACCATATGGTTCAGTACATGGCTGGTCTTGGCAGGAATCTCTCCTGTGGATGTAAGTTTCATGGCTGGAAAAGTTGCAGCCATCTGTAAATGGAAGGATATAAACTGGTGTGGGAGTCCAAGCTTATTTCATTGCTCAAAGAAAGGTCATGCTGTGAAATATGTCCAGTAGTGTTAAGTTATTCATCTATTGCTGGAAGGCCTGGCAAGACTGTCATAATTCTGCTAGTTAGAAAATGGTGCTTGCTACAAGGGGCAAAGAAATGTCAGACTATGGAGCTGGCTAGTCTCCAACTGCCTGGGATCAACTGGCCCAACAATTACCAAGAAAAATCTCAAAATGCAGCTGTGAGAATGAAAAAAAGGTTGCCTTTTATCACTGCATTTTCTGCCACAAAATTAATGCAGTTAATTGCTCTTGTGCTGCTTTGTAAACTTTCATGTGTTATCTGGGAATGCATCACATGCAGCTGGAAATCACAGCATATAAACCACATGATGGCTCCATTCCAAATTCCCTGAGGGTAAAGTCCCTGTAGCTACACCACAAATCTGAACTGTGAAAGCAATTAAAAGTCATTTTGGTAATGTAATGCAGTAATGGAATTTGGCTTTATTGATAAGACAAAGGATTGGGAAGGGCAGGAAGTTCTCACTGAAAAATGTTAATTACTGAGGTGAGAGAAGAGGCTTGCCACAGTGCTGTGACACACATCTACCAGGAGGCAGGAGAAAGTGAGAATGGGAATTGCACGGCTGGTAGTGCAGGCGTTGGTCCTGAGCTTTAGCCTTTACTAGTGTGATGGTAAGCAGATAAGCCAAAGAACACTTGAGTGACAGAAACTCGTGAAGGCCTAAGACACAGCAGTTATTGACTCACTGAGTTAGCTAGCACTCAGGTTGAGTGGGGTTCGGGGTGGCATATCTGCAGCGTGATAAGCAGGGGGATCTCAGAAGGAAGGCACTGTGGCACCCACTATACCACCAACTGTGGCATCCTATCTCATGTTCTATGGGTGTACTGTTTTCTGCAGAATTTATTTACTTGGTTCAGCCTGTGAGGAGGAAAATCTTGGCCTGGAAAGCTGCCCTGTTTGGTGCAGTCTGGTACCAAGGACACAAAATAAGGTGAAGTTGTCTTATCAGAAAAAAGCAGTTCAGAGTTGGGCCATCAGCTCCCTTCTCCCACAGCAACCAGGCAGTGTGGGAACTAGCAAAGCCATGCTGGGCACTAAAATGGTGCAGGCTCTGTTAGGACTCGGGGAGGCACCAGAGAATGAGGAGAAAATCACAAGACATGTCACTTCATTAATTCAGGTTAACGGTCTTCCGAATCAATTATGCAGGCTCAATGGGCAGTGAAATCTTCATCTAAAACACTTACCGTTCCTGACATCTGATTTATCAAGTGTTCTTCCTTGAAGCACAAGGATGCCATTTCATCCAGCTGCTGCCGATGGGCCTGAATCATAGCCTGTCTGATTAACAGAGAATTATCCTTGGTTACGCAGCCCGCTGCACTACCTTTAATTGCTATTAGGCACCAATAAAGGTCTAAGAAGGAGGGATGCCCCATTGGAAGCCCCTCTGTCCTGTGGTCCCTGGCATTGAGGTATTGCACGCCAGTGCTCCTTGAAGTGGACTGCACTTTTTGGGTAAAGAAGACCTTGATGACCAAGGGTTTGCTCTGGCAGAAGTGACTGCAGACTGCTGGCAGAGCAGCACATACTACTTTTTACCATGCAGAAATGTAGGAGCAAAAACATATATATATCTGCTAAGACTGAGAGCTGGTAAGTCACTTTGGTGAAAATAGGCAGGCACAGTGGGAAGGTAGTGCTGCTATTCCCTCCTCTCAGTAAGTTTCTCTGGCCAGCAATAAATTTTCTGCAACGTGAATGCTGACAGTGGCAGCCCTACATCTAAAGCTTCAGTGACCAGCTAGTTGCTTTTGCTGTTTTTCTTTCCATGGTGATGCAACAGCTATCACCTGCTTTTTAATGGGAGATTTTGATGTATTTTAGGTACTTAATAGCTTACAGAAAGCCAATCCATTACTGAGAATTTCAGCTTATGTTATAGTATTAGTTCTTCCAACATTATCCTACGAAACTCTAATAAAATAATTGGCTTCCTGTGAGATTTTAAAATATCACTAAATAAAAGGCAATTGTATATATTTATATGAGATAATGAGCATAAATTAACATTAATTTTATTAAATAATTATTTCAGTGATTGATTTTCTATCTGTTTTTAAGAAGCATTATATACAAATAAAGGTAAATGTACCACAAGCCTAGAACTTACGTGCTTCATAGTAAACATTAGTGACAAGCAAGACTTACTGTGCCTTTTCTAGGACCTCCTTGTGCAGTTTTCCCACTTCTGATACAGCACTTGGAGAGCCTGTGTTGCTGCTCGATGGGCTGTCTGCATTTGCTAATGGCTTAGTAACTTTGGTTGCAGATCTTGGATCTAGAGCAAAAGTTTCTTGGGTAAAAATAGTCTGCACCGATTTGCTCTTAAGCAACCCTATTTCCTCACTGCTGAATGATGACTTAGCTGAGTCTTCAGAACAAGTCAAGTCCCCATTTCTCAGTCCTGACGTGGGCTGCAAGAGGCCGCATTCCTGAGAGGGGGACTGGACTGCATAATCTGTATTGCCCCCTGTTAGGAAGCACGATGCACCTGAAAAATAGCTCTTCTCAGTTAGCTCAGTGTTTATTTTCTGAGACTTAACATTTGGTCTTTGACTTGAGTCAGATTTTCCTGAACTACCAGTGTTCTCATTGACATCAACATCACACTGTCTGCCATCTGAGTATTCTTTGCACCTTTTGCTATGGAGAAACAAAGCACCCTCTCTCTCTTCCCTGGCTTCTGTGGATTCAGCTGTGGATGTTTCTGTCAGGTCATTTCCAACAACAAAACTGTGAAGAACTCCTTGATTTGATGAACCTGAGGCCTGATGGCAGCAGCACGGCTTCACACCACAGCAGGTGGGTGAGAGCCACCTGTCCCCTGCTTGTGGGGAATGCTGCAGGATGCAGTGTCTCGCACCACGACGTGCTTGCTCCCTCAGTTCCAGCATGCTGTCTGTTAGAGCTCTGTTCCTTGTGCACTGCCAGGTCTCCTCCTCAAACCTTATCTGGGAACTGTGCACTTTCCTGCCCAACATCTGTTTCACATGAGGAGGCTTTACTCGTTTAGAAGAAACATTCTCTGTATCAGTTCCTTCCTCATAGTCAAGAAGAGATGGAACAAGAGGGGCCATTAGCTCAGAACTGAATTCTGAGGAACAACTGGAAGATCTGCAATGGTTAACATCATTCTTTCGACTTTTCCACTTAATATCTCCTGTAACATCCTGTCCATCCAAAGTGGATTCCTCTTTCTCCTGCTGGAGGAGAATCTGTTTGCGTTCTGGAGCTACCAATTTCAATATAGGAGAAACGTATGGGTTTGAAAGACCCTTTTCTGGAGTCGAGGTATCTTCAGTGGAGTAAGACAGACATCTGAGTTTGGATTTGTACTGCTTATGATCTGCTAGGAAGTCTTTGCTTTTATTCCAGTTACAAGCAGGATCGTCTTGTAAGCAGTAAGGTTTCTCTGCAGTGTTGCTCGAAGACAGCCCAACAGCTAAGTCATAGCTCCAGTCAGATGGAGTTTTGCTGCAACCTGCATTCTTAATGGATTCCTCCATCTTTGGTCTGCCCTCACTAGAATCCCAGCTGTCATCTATTTCATTTTCTTGTGTGGGTATTGCATACTTAAAAAATAAGTCTTGTCGCTTTTGGCCTTTTTGCTCTTCCTCAGTTCCTTGTTCTCTTTGATGGAGGAAAAAAGAATGCTGACTGCACTTGTTGCTGTTTCTTCTTTTTACATTCTTTTGACTGCAGACAGGTGAGAAAGAATCTTCACTGAAATCACTGTCATCGAGATCTTCCAGCTGCATCTCCTCTTTGCACTGTGCTTCAGTGGCAGTAGGACTTAGCTCCTGCTTCACTTGAATCTCCTGGGGCTTGTATTGTGTCAAAAACCTCTCAAGAGGTTGGTAGCTCTGTTTTTGCTGCAGAATAGGTGGCTGCTGAAATTGCTGGTGATAGAGGCGTAAATGCTCCTCCCTTTCTTTCTGAAATGGAGGCAGATTTGTCCATGCTTCAACATACTGTTTAGCAAAGGTGTGCCCCCATTCTTGCCTGCTGTCAGAAGGCAGATTTCCATCTCCAAGGGAAAAATCATCTCTAGAAGCAAACTGTTTCTGCACAGGTTGCACAGTCTGGACTTTTAGGCACTGGGCAGGTGCTTTGTCTTGCATGTATCTGTCTCTTTGGAGACCTTCTTTTGTTTCTGCTGTGGCAGCATTTTTGATGATAAAATCCTTTGCAACGTGGCTCTTCTCAGAGCAAGAAGACAGATCATCAGTTTTCTTCTTCAACTGATGTCCTAACCGTAGGACTCCCTTAATTGGACTACTGTGATGGAACCACAGTGAGCCGGAATTTCCTTTGTAGACATGTCCTTTGCTGACTCCCTTGGGTGTAGAGGTCAAAGGGCCACTAAGTGGCTGGAGTGCTGGAGGGCAAATCTTTGTTTTTGTAGCACCTGAAGAATGGTGGAAGCCTAGCTTCACTTTCTTTGGAGAGCTTTTTTCTCCAGGTGGCAAAGAGGGAGAGTTTTGGACTCGTTTTGGAGATACGTTTCCAGCTGTCCGACGTCTGTTTGTGACAGGTGTAGAACATTTAATCCCCTTCTTCAACTCTTTGACCCTGTAAATGAAGTTTGCTTTAGAAGCTGTCATGCTTTTAGATAAATGTCATGAGAACAAACAAATGCTTTCACATATTAAAGCTAAATACTGTCATGATTTCTGTTTTAATTATCGGCGATTGAGGCAGGCATCAAAGCAATACTAATTTTCCTACAAAAATTCCTGAACAGGATAAGCCTGTAGCAGTACTTTGAAGTGCTTCCTTGAATAGTGTGTAAGAGTTGGACTTCAGTCAGCAATCCTAAGTATGTGTACAGACTGGAAGAAGAATCAACTGAAAGCATCCCTGTGGAGAAGGACTTAGGGGTCCTGATGGAGAAAGAGCTGGACATGAGCCAGCTGCATCAAACTAAGGGTGGCAGCAGGAAGAGGGAGAGGGGACTGTTTTACCTCAGCTCTACCACTGTGAGGCCCCATTTGCAGTACTGTATAAGTCTGGGGACCCCAGCACAGGAGGGATGTGGAGCTGCTGGGGAGAGTCCACAGGAATGTCACAAAGGGGATCAGAGGGCTGGAGCATCTCTACTATGAAGACATGATGAAGGATCATGGCGTGTTTAGCTTGAAGAAGGCTCCTCTACACCTCATTTCAACCTTCCAGTACTTAAAGGGAGCTTATAAATGGGATGGAAACAAACTTTTTACATGATCTGATGGTGACAAGACAAGGGGCAATGGCTTTTAACTTAAAGAAGGTAAGTTTCGGTTAGATGTTAGGTGGAAATTCTTTACTCAGAGGGTAGAGAGGCACAGGCTGCCCAGAGAAGATCCTATGTAAGAGTGGAACAGGTAAGGATTTTATTTGCATTGTGAAATTACATTTTCTGTTAAAGTCAGCATTTGCAATGTAACCATAAAAATTACACCTTACTTTTTCCATGGTGTTTTTCATGTTGGCAAGACTGAACTTCATCTCCTACCTGTCAGCATATCGCAAAGTGTTCAGGGTATGCTCTGTAGCTATGTGGCTAGGTGATACATTGGCTATCATGCAGGTCTTGGAATTGCCAATGAAAGAATCCTTTAGGACCTAGGATTAGAAGGAAAAACTAAGTTTAAGATCCTTAGCAATCCATATATTTACATTTAATCTATGCTTGTTCTTATTTACACAAAATACGTAGCAAAGTGATTGACTTCAGCATGGAACTTATGAAAAGTTAGACTAAGTTACCTTGAATTTCCTGTACATCAACAATCTGTGCAGAGGCAGATTAATGACAGGTGGTGCACAGTAACTCTTCCTTTTTTTTTTTTTTTTTTAAATGTAGTTTTCTTGTCTGAATTCATCTTGACATTCTTTGTTTACAATTTAAAATGAATATGAGTGTTAATTAGTGCTTTGAATAAGCCCTTGCATCTTCTGCCTCAAGGTTGCCCATATGCTTCATTCCTCAAAACATATGCCAGAACTGCAGTGAAGAAATGATCAGAATTCCCACTACTGTTATTGCACAGAAGGTCTAAGATTGTTTACAGAGTGGATGGAACTCTCAAAGAACCTGTTTCAGTAGTTACACACAACGTGAATACCTAATTATGACTAGTCCACGGAGCTCTTCCTATAAAAATACCCACAAAACAATGGAGATTCAATCCCAGAATTTGGGATTTAAGGCACTTTTGTGGAAGCTGTGCTTCTGTGTTTGCTGGTTTGTTTGTTTTAAGCCACCATGCCAGTCCCCAGATTGACTGCGGGAGCTGGCAGCTGGCCTCAGACCTGTGATTATCTTTCAAATTATTTTTTGAAAGAGTTATGCATTTCTCTTCAAGGGTTTAATGGCAGTTACTGTTTCTTGATTTTCATTTTGTCCTCACTAGGGAAGTAGCTACTATTGTTACCTTTGCTCCTTTTACCTGAGTTAACTTGCTTTGTCGGAAAGGTGTATGTGCATGCTCCTGATCCAAGGCCCGAATGCATTCCTTTAGCTATCGAGAGAAAACACACACACACACACACAAGTTTAGTTTCTCTATCAAGTAACTAAATTGCATCAAACCTAAGCTATTTACTATTTCCCTCATGCATGCTTAATTCCTACCATGTCCCTCACAGGACCATTGCAGCCACAGCAATGAATGGCCAGCTTTGACTAGTTTGGCTACCAGCAGCCATTCGGTTGCACTCAGGAAGCAAACCTGAAGTACAGAGCCATGTATCTCAGCCTGCCAGCTCTGCCAGTGGGATAAAAAAAGGAAGCCCAAAAAGCTTGGCATATTCATGCATGTTCAACACACAGCTCCAGACCACTACAGACTTGCTGCTGCACCATAGCTAATGAGTTTGCAGAGAGTGTACACCAGACAGCTGCAGCCTGTGTGCCAGGTGAATGCTGGATTCATACACCTGTAACATCCTCAGAACAGAGCTTTTCACGCTCCACCTTTTATTAAGCTTTTTATTCTAAAATAAGCTCTTCCCCTGCTGAAATTAAACAAAATACTGCTTTCACATAACAACAGTGCAAATCTCTTATGCCGCTCTGGCAACATTTAATACTTTCATATTTTAAAAGAGGCACTGTAAGCCAAACAAGGGCATATTCTTCCCCACAGTGATTCTAATCTGCAGTATAGATATTCCCTTCAAGCAAACTGCAAATGTGGGTACAATGGAGTGTGTTAAAAGGCTGACCTCCTTCTTCACTCCAGTGCAAAGCCTCAAACCCAATTAGAATGGAGGACATAAAAAAAAAAAGACAGCAACAAAAAATGAACTGTGGAGGCGAGGAGGCTGCTGAGTTCCAGCCCATGCTCAGAAGGCAGGACAGATGCAGCCCAAGTAAACATTTCACTGCGATCTTTGACAGGCCGATAAGGACTATACACAGAACATTGAGAATGAAGCAATGGACTACCCAAGGACTGGAGATATTTCCTTTCAAGGTTAGAGAGCTTCCATTGAAAACAGCAGGACATGTCAGGTAGCTACACCCAAGCCTTTCACAAAACACAGCACATGTTCTCTGTGTTAGTAACCATCAACAGAGGTGGCTAGTAGTTTTAAAGAAATATGTCTTGATTTGTTATCAGCAGTGGAAAAACATGTCACTTTCAAACAAATGTTTGTACTTTTTTGTCCACCGGAATAAGCCCAGCAGCATCACATGCTGAGCCTGGACATGCCCTCATGCTGTCAGATATGGACTGTATAGCCACAAGACTAGTCATTTATAAGAGCAGATATCAAGGAAAATGAGCAGATGACAGTGTTGTTCTGGTGATACTAGCATGGAGCACCCTTTCTATATTTAAAGGAACAATACTCACTTGAAATGACAAGTATCTCTTGGATTTTCTGCATTTTATGAAAAATGATACCTCCAACAAGTACAAGATCAATTATATTTTATACTGCTTCTCATAATTGCAGCATCTGAGTATCCTCTACTTGAAAACAAATACTCAAACCAGTAGCAAACTTAATATTTCATGTGTTTTAAGGCTAGAAGTTTATGTCAGGATCATGAAGGGCAGAGCTTTGTTTTATAGGCTGAAGCCTTTTATAGTTAATTAAATCACTATTTCTAGGCACCTAGATTGCTTATTTACCCCGCTTCACAAAACAGTAAAAATGTGCACACTCTGATTTTAAAGTTCCTTTTCAGTTTCATGAACCTATGTTAAGCCCCAGCCCTCAGGCATCAGTTCTGCTCAGGTGCTGACCCCTTATGCCATTCAGTTATTCACCAGCAAATAAGGAAGTGTGAAGCTCTAAACACATTCACTTTACATGCTGTCTCCCATTTTAAATGCAGTATTCTACAGTAGTAAAGCCTCTGTGCAAAAAAACCCAATCCTCTCCTCCATTCTGAAAACAGAGCAAGTCACCTATTTGCTGAGTGCTAAGAATGTCTAAATATATGATTATGTGCAGTAACTTTTGTGCTTTTGACTGATGCTCACTGACTGCTTATCATCTTCGTCTCACCTAGCAAAACCTTCAGTCATCAGTGAGCTTTGTTCCTTTGAATTAAAGGAGGTACAAAACCTTCTACACCATCCCTACTTAGAAGTACTTCTGCTTCATCTTAGATGGCAGATTTCTGCTCGTCTCTTTTTGCATAACTGTGTACATTTCTATGAGAAGATGGTTTCCATTACGAATGCCTTTCTTCTTGCTCCTTTTGCCCCATACATGAAATGCTAATTCCTGCACTCTCGAGTGGTTAAGTCCTTTACACTTGTTTTGATAGAGGAGTCTGAGTTCAAGTGGTGAAAACAAGCAGCAAGAACAGATGAGCTTTTATGAAACACATTTGGCATCCCAAGCTAATGCTCTCTGGAAGTAAAGCTGGATAGCATTTCTATACAAAATATGATACAATTAGTATAATACAACTAACATTTTCCATGCTGTGTTTACTTGGCTGGCTGTAAAGATTGATTAAGAAAACTTGATTTTCATCACAAACTCCTTCCTCTGTTAAATTGTCTTTCAGCCATGAGATAAATTAAACTAGAAAAACCTGGTATTCTGGATATTTTTTTCCCTCCAAAGAATCCACATGCATATTATTCCATGGTTCACTTTTATCCAAAAACCCATGCTAATAATTAACTACAAAACATTCCCTAGAAATTAGTAGCTTACTGCTAAAAGACTTTGGTTTATTTCTGCTCCTTCCATTTTTGTTTGTCGATCCGAGTCTCTGGCATCAGCTGCCCTTTCACTGCCAGCCAGATCAATGAATGATATCCTAGAAAAAAGAACAAAGTTGTGTTTATCTTGTAGAGTTGTTTTTTCTATTTTTTTTCTTTTTTTCTTCTTCTTTTTTAAACCAGAGGAAAACAACACATGACATCAGAAAAACAATCAGAAATTACTACCTTTGAATAATGAGAAATACCCATTGGAATAAGCTGAAGTGTCAAAATATGCATAACAGCAGAACAATGTGGGAGCATTCTGGCACTAGTATTAGCATAACAGAAAGTATGACTGCCTGTGGTGAGTTTACTCCACAGTTTATCAGATAAGCCGTTTAAAGTGTAACACAGTCATCTCTGTGGATAGTCACCATGCTTGTAGTTTCCTAAGAACAAAGATAAAGCAACTAAATTTCTTAATTTTTTTCCAGATAAAACAGAAAACTGCCCTATCAAATGGGAATTCAGGGCGATATGAAATTTCCAGTGTAGTAAATAATACATTCAGCTTTCCACACTTCTTTTGGTGAAGGGCCTGGAGCATCTCTGCTATGAAGAAAGGCTGAGTGAACTGGGTCTGTTCAGCCTTGAGAAAAGAAGAATGAGAGGGGACCTGATCCAGGTCTATAAATATCTGAGGTGTGGGGGGCAGAATGGCGAGGCTGGACTCTTTTCAGTGGTGAGTGGAGACAGGATGAGGGAAAAGGAAACTGCAGCATAGGAAGTTCCACACAAATGTGCGCAGGAACTTCTTTACAGTGAGGTGACGGAGCACTGGAACAGGCTGCCCAGGGAGGTGGTGGAGTCTCCTTCTCTGGAGATGTTCCAGACCTGCCTGGATGCCGACCTGTGCGACCTGCTGTAGGGAACCTGCTTTGGCAGGGGGTTGGACTCAATGATCTCTGAAGGTCCCTTCCAACCCCTACAATTCTGTGATTCTGTGCTTTTCCCTTTGCCCAGAGCTCCATTGGCCCTCCTCACACTGCCTAGAGCTGGGTGCCAGCTATTGGACTGACTATTTATCTTTGCCCTTCTTTTTTCTGGAACAGTTCTGAATTCACCTGTGGACGTTACTGGGATCCTCTCCTCACTCCAGTTCCCCTTCACTCTTAGCAACAACAACTGAAAAAAGAATAGCACGTGCCACACCTACAAAAACAGACACACTTCTATTTCTAAACTGCTTTGCCTTTTCCTCTCTTCACTATTTGTGGCACTTCCATTTTGAGTTGTATTTAAAATTAGATCCTGGGAAGAAACTGCTGCACTGTAGTTGCTGGAAGGGTTTGTCAACATGTTTTTTTGACACTCAGCAGTAATGTCGGCTCCTAGACCTCTATCCTCAAATCTGTTTCTTGGGGTTATTTAATCTGGAGAAAAAGATGATTGAGAAGATGCACAGTTGCAATATTCAGGGCTGCTACAAGAGTAAGCAAGCTGCTGTTTTCGTCTGGTACAGATAGCATGAGAGTCATACATTCAAATGTCAGAGAGGTTTAGATGAGGTACTAGGATTCCTCTGACAAAAGGTAAACATTTGTAATCTCCACCTGGGCTGATCAACCTGGGCTCTCTTCGTAGTCAACTACAGGAGAGCAGTCCTTTCTGTCAGATAGATTTGCCCCATCTTTGATGACTATGCAGAATGGGATGAAGTAGGTCCCAGCAATGACTCTTTCTTTCCATTAACTTCAAATGTGATGAGCACACATGTAGATGTGTCCACTGCAAATATCTACCCTCGGGCAGATTAACACCCAAGACAGGAAAAATTTTTAACACCTGAAGATGAGGGGAAGGATTTGATTGCCAAACTTCTTTGCTGGAAGTTTTTACAAACAAGTCTGACAAACCTCTTACGTAGGTGACATACACACTCCCCTTGGAACAAAAAAAGAACTATTAAACTATTAAACTATTCTCTCTGAGTCCTATCTTCTGATTTAATTCATAGCTGCCCAGGAACTTGATGCCTCCTCTTGTCCACCTTCCTGATGGCCCTAATCTCGGCCTCCTCACAAGCTCTTAGCAATCTAATTCTAGCAATCTATTCTAGCCATACCTCCCAAATGTCCTGTTGGCTGTGTCTTTAATTTGGATTTGGATGATAGCATGAGATCGAGAGGAATCCGAGTTGACTCCGGTAGCTCCCGTGCTACGTTCCTTTCCTCCCTTTAAAATCACCTGTGAAAAAAGAGAGATAAAATCCATGCAAATGGTAAATAAAAATAGAATCATAGAATCCCAAGGTTGGAAACGACCTACAAGATCATCTAGTCCAACTGTCTCCTCATCACCATTGCCACCACAAGCACTAAACCATATCATGCAGCACGTCATCCAGACGCCTCTTGAACACTGCAGAATAAAGCCTCCCAGGAAGAGATTTTGCCTTAGCAAAATGAAGGCACATTAGGAGAAATGCTTCATTACAGCCTTGAAATTCCAGTGCAAAGTAGATGTTAATTTAGACTGAATGTCTCCCTGTGTTTATGTCAGAGCTTTGTATATGAATTTGCTTGCAGAGACACTAAGGAGCTTAGAAGTTATACTGCAGATAAGAAGTTGCTGCACTGCACATTCACCCTGATTTGCAAAATATCCAGACTATAAAATTAAAAACAAATCCATGGCAGGAATGAAAGAAAGAAAGATAGATAATCTAGGAGACTAACAGGATTGACTAGTTGCAGTTCTCTTCATTTCACTTTTTCATGTAATAGTGTATTATCAAGAAAATAATACACAAAACACAAAATGCCAAAGACTTTCTTCATCTCCGTAACTAAAAGGATAATGCAACAGCAAGGAATAAAGTTGAAAGGTTAACTGCACTCAATACAGAAAAATAAAAAACAAGGCAAGATAGAACAACATAGGCTCCCTCAAGATATAATTCAGGATAATTCACTTAGCAAACTCTTAAGGACTATTACCAGAAGTCTAGTGCAACAGTACCTTCATAAAACAGTCATTAATTAATTTCTTGCGGAAAGAAAAGAATATTATCTATCTAGATCAGTATTCTTAGTTGACAGATGTGCATTACTCATGCCTTTCAGTGGCCAGTTCTCAACCAGCTGCAGCTTCCAAGAATTATGTTAGTGCTAAGTGCAAATAATTTCTGAACCAAAGCCAACTTCAGTGAACAGTGAATAACTAGGTATGTATTCAAGACCCTTCCCTTATATTTGCTGCAGACTATTCAGAATCTCTGAGTTAAGCTAGTGACATTCACATCTACAAAAAAGCCTGTGGTCAATGTAAAATTAGTTTTTTTGCTGAGATACCTGTGAGAATAGTCGCTTAATAGCACTTTTGTGCATGGAATGTGAGAACACAGAGGAACGTGTTAATCAACCTTATAGCAGATTTACACTCTAATTTACAGAAGCATCAGAAGCAGTGTGTCCCAAAGCTTGAAGTTAATGAGGATAAAGACAGAGTGAAAAGGAACATAAGTGGGAACACCGTGCCCATTTTAATGAGTCAATTACAGTACCAGGTGCCTGCAATGTACAATTCATTTCTGAGAAATGGGTTAAGCTATTCAAATTCAAGCAAAAAAGAAGACAGATTTAACCAGGTGTCTTGCTGCAGGACCGTGCAGAAAATTTGCTAGTGTTCTTGTTTGTCTCAGCCAGTCAAGGAAGGAAGACTGAAATTTTGCTTGTGCTGAATGTCAGCTACCATTTAAAGATCCTAATTTCATACAGCTGTTATCACCCGTCATTACATAGGCATTGTTTAAAATTCTAACTCAGATCTATTGATTTCCAACTTTATATATTTTCTCACACATCTATGTATTTTTTGTACAGAAAAGTTCATAGAAGCCAAAGAAGTCACACTGAGAAAAATACAGATCCATCTTTCAGGGTTCCTTACCGGAACATCATTCAATTTCTGGAATGGTGACAGTAGTCTGTTTCTTGGAAGAGATCTTTTCATAAGGAGTGGCAGCAGAAATGACAGCTGTAGATAACAGCTTGTGTGTCTCTAATACAAGTGCTGCTTACTGAAGGAAAATGTCTTCTCTGAGAAAGTGGTCAGGCACTGGAATGGGCTGCCCAGGGAGGTGGTGGAGTCACCATCCCTGGAGGTGTTCAAGAAACATTTCAATGTTGTACTGAGGGACGTGGTTTAGTGGGAAATATTGGTGTTAGGTGGACAGCTGGATTAGATGATCTTTGAGGTCTTTTCCAACCTTAATTATTCTATGATTCTAAGATGCTTAGAATCATAATTCAATTAACTCCTCAGTGTTCTGCATGAGGTTGCCAATTTTACAACCTATATCAACAAGCATACATGCGTACAACAGATAAAACAACAGTCTTTATGTATATATATATGTATACAGTCTTTATGTATATATAATAATAGTCTTTATGTACACAACTTATCTTACAAATCTGTACATCAGGCCCTAGGAGACAGAATAAATATTGAGGTTACCTCCAACAGTAGGTCTACAGAATCCACCTGGACCTCCCGCAGCCCAACTATTTGAACAACATGCTTGCTATCTTCTCTTGCAAAAAGCCTGAAAACAAAACATCACAGAAATGAGATTTCTCAAATAGCAGCAATAAAAACACATTTTACTGCTATGACACTATGTGAAAAAGCCATAGATGCTAGTGATTAGGGGAAGGGGACCTTCTCTCCCCGTCTGACGCACAGATCAGTCATGCTCTGTTCAAGTTTCCAGTATTTTTCCACAGGAATTAAAAGCAGATCCCATAGCAGTAGAGTCAGAGTCCAGTGCAGCTTTGCTATGAATTACACAGAAATGTCGCAGTATAGAGAAAGAATACCAGCATGATGCTCATGGGAGGAAGGTTAATCTCCCCCCTCAATGTTATGTAAGATCTTACTTAATCTGACTCTATGGCTCTGAAAGCTGCTTTATAATCCTTTGTAAAACTCTTGAGAAGTTGAACAGATTCACCTCCAGAGGCAGAAAATCTTTCTCTTGTGCCCTTGTCCGAACAAGACTGGGGCTGAGGTCTTACTACTGAGAGTGATGGCAGCATCACCTTCAGAGGTGCAGTTTAGTTCAGATGCCAAGCTACTGGGTAAATGAGTTCTGGGAGGAGGCAAGCAGACTTTGCCGTTTCAGAGCATATACTGGACATCAACAGGATCTCCAGAGACTGCAGCGGTAAGAGCAGCAGCCCCACTGGCACAACAGTAGGGAATGAGTGAGTTTATGTTTGAGCAGAGACAGATAGCAATTCCACAACAGTTGGCATGAGAACTTCTGGTCACAAGAAGGCTCTTCCTCTTACCTCTGAATGTTCAGCTACCTACAGATTACTGTAGCATAAGCAAAACAGCATGAAATTGTATGTCACTCACAGGCCCTTATTCTTATGAATTTATTCCTGTCAAAAGAGTTCAGCCGGGGGTCCTGTCAATGTCAGTCACATTTAGTTTCAAGTTCTGCCTTCCTCCCCAGCTATGTCCTAGAAACAACTCTTAAGAAATATGTAGCATTTATTATAAAAGGTAGTTTTTTAAAGTTAATTGCATGGAATAGTAACAGATTGATTTATAAACGCTTCCAGGTTTATAGCAATCTCTCTTTTATTTCCGTACCTCTTCCTTCCGTTTAGCAGGTCATAAAGCTGTCCACAGTAGATCTCATAAAAACTGATCATAACAAGGTGATCCTTCCTTGATGGTGATGCTTCCAGGTGTCTGAAGATGTCCTTGGCAGCCAAGGCATAGAGTCCTGGGTTCCGCTGAGTACCTATCATTGTGAACGTCTTGCCAGCACCCGTCTGCCCATATGCAAAGCAGGTTGCATTGCCTCTGTAAAGATAACTTATGTTTTTAGTGCCACGTCTTACTTATTATTAAAAGAAATTCTGGAGTGTCAGAATCTACATATACAGCTAACTTTTGGCAGTGAAGCCTGGTTTTCTTCCCCATCTGAGGAACTGCAGAACACTTCACAGTTATTCCCAGTCATGTCTTAAGGAAAGCTGATGTGCCAAGGTTGCTGTGTCTCTTTTTTCGAGATTCTCAAAATACATTCAATGAAGCTAAGAATTCAGTATCGTTCCTCAGCTGGCTAGGTACCATGATAGCACTGTAGAATTATCAGTGGGAAGATTTCCTTATGAATCTCAGAAAAAAGACTGTGACATGAGGTGCAAAACAGCCACAAGACAGGATTTGTGTTAACAGATACTGCACCTAATGAAGATGAGCAGTTCAGCAATGCAATTTACCAAGTGAGGTTAGTTTGCCTCAGGTTGCAGTTCTAATGCAGGTAAGTCAATCTAATGTCTTGTTGTTGCTGAGGGGAGGGTGCTGATCTTCCCTTCCTCTGCTCCCAGCTGTGTGACCTGTCTCACTGACCTATTCTCCTGTGTGCTGGCTCCAATGTCTGACTTTACTGCAACGAAACACCAGAAAGCTCTTCATTTTTTCTGCAGGCTAATTTTCTGCTGTTTCAGTGGAGTAAAGTACCTCACAGAAAATCACAAAATAGGTGAAAGTGGCTTCACGTAATCTATGGGCATGTGTCCAGTAGAACACGATGGAAGAGGACCACCAACTTTCAGTGGCAGAGAGAATTTTATACACTCACTCCAGCCAGTGTAACCAAAATCTTAGTTTATTTCAGATTGCTGCATCTTTGTTGTCGTATCACCTTAATGCATGTGAAACACCAAGCAGGTCTCAGGATACGGCTCTGCAGTGCTTCAAGTCCATCTAAATTGGGATTACTGCATGCCTATTTCCTCATCCCTGCACTTGTACAAGCACTGAACTCACAAGTATGAAATGAACAAACAGAGAGCTGAATCAGCCAAAAAGCAAACAAACAAAAAAATCTACATAACAACTGACTTACTTCTCTCCCATGCTTTGAAAGAAAGTTTTTCAGCACATTCAAAACCTCCTGGATGCACAGAAGTGGGGAAAAATGTAGGACTGTAAAGGGCTCAGTGAATAATTTTTCCCAAGATTAGTTTGCTGAATTAGCTTACTAGAGAGTCAGATGAGGCACCCCTTTTCCTGGTGTCACTAGATTAGCTGTATTGTGCATTGTGTTTTTAGTGATTGATTGCCATCACACAGCAAGATATAAACCCTATTTTCCCTTTTTTACTTCTCTTTCTCAAGAATGCGACACTGTTTCTACTGACGATAGTTAGAGATTTCCAGAGCCAGAATGCTCCATTTTGTTATGTAATCCTTTCCTTCAAAGATTCAAAAATGTAATTATATTCAAGTTTGTTACTTTGCAAGAAAAGAAGATCACCCATGAATTTCCCAATCAGGGAGTATGTAATTGCCTAAAAAAAATCTCAATAAAAACAAAATAAATTACAAGGTAATTAATAATTTCTATTCTATTATCCATAAAATCAAAATAAATTGCAAAGTTATTAATATATTTCTATTGCCCTGTAAAACGTACTGATACATACAAAAATATCCCACAGCAGTCTTATGAAAGAGTCACAGAGAAGCACAGAATTGTAGGGCATAGAAGGACCTCTAGAGATCCTTCAACCTTACTCTCTGCTAAAGCAGGTTCCCTACAAAGGTCACAGAGGAAAGCACACAGGTGAGTTTTGAATATCTCCAGGGAAGGAGACTTCCACAACCTCTCTGGGCAGCCTGTTTCAGTGCACAAAAACCAGCCCAGCCCATCCATGTTATCCTGCCCATCAGATATTTGTAAGCATTGATGAATTCCCCCCTCAGTCTTCCCCAGGCTGAACAGCCCCAGGTCTCTCAGCCATACCTCGGATGGGAGATGCTCCAGTACCACAGCCATCTCTGTGGCCCTCCACAGGACTCTCTGCAGTAGTTGCCTGTCTTTCTTGAAATGGGGAGCCCAGAACTCCAGAATTCCCACAGTGCTCCAGATGTGGCCTCACCAGAGCAGAGTAGAAGAGGATCAACTCCCTCGACCTGCTGGCCATGCTCTTTTTAATGCATCCCAGAATACCACTGGCCTTCTTGGCCACGTGGGTACACTGCTGGCTCATGGTCCACCTGTTGGCCTACAGGACACTCAGTTCCCTGCCACAGCTCATTTTCAGCAGGCCAGCCGCTAACCCCAATTAATGCATGCAAAGAGGCTGTATTACTCCTCATCAGATTGAGAAAGATGAGGCCCTACACAGTTTGCAGCATACCATATGGTCACAATTACAAAGACATTCTAAAAGGGGAAGGGTATGTAGGAAAGGTTAGATGAATGCAATTTTAAAAATATGCAAACAGTAGAAGGAAAATGAAAGCGGTATATGAAACTTGAAAACATAAAGGTGGAAAAACAACAAATGAAAGCACAGATGCCCTACCCGCTAAAAATATGCTGAATCAGAGGATGAGCTGTCTTCATATACACATCTTGATTGGTACATGACTCCCCAAAGACTTCATCAAAGTAAAAAACATGCTGAAAAATAAATATGATCTTTACATGAAAATGAACATGTTTCATTCCCCTTCACCCACATGCAAAGGCAAATTTAAATAACAAAAGTTTTCCCGGTGACTTCATGTGGCTTTATATCATGTGGCTTTGCCACATGCAAAGTGAGGTAGGACATTTAACATGGAGCATGACACATGTAGAACATCACAACTAATTAAAAGACTAGGGGTAGGAAAGGAAAAACAGAACATGCAGTAGTCTTCTGTCAGAAGAAAGAAAAGCAAATGAAAAACCAAAATTAAAAATTAAAGGAAACCCTGATTGATTCCTGAAATGAATAAAATCTACTGGTACACAGCAAAACGAGAACATTAAAAAGAACTCAAAAATCGGTCCCCAGAAGCTATTCCAAAGTAAATCTGGAGCATATTATCTTAGAGGAAGGCAAGAAAAGCCCAACTTCCCATGCTCCAGGTCTGACCCAAAGAAGAGTCTTTAGAAAGACTGCAACTGTGCTCACTGTGGGATTCTCTGAGGCTAAGAATGATGTTTGCAAGGACAGCCACAAAGACTGCACTGTCAAGAAAGACTCCATGAACTTGAGTTTGACACTGCAGTCTAATGATACACTGCAATGTAAATTAAGGTAGTAGGTATTTTGGTCTCACAATCTTTTCCATGATGCACAAACCAGCCAGACTAGCAGATGAGCAGATTAAACCAGGAAGTTTCTGCAGCAGCACTCAGTTCACAGTAAGCTCTGTGATGGGGCTTTAGTTTGGCTTCCCTTACTGCAGAGCTGGAGTATGCCCCACTTCTGCATACTCTGGTCTGCACTCCTTGGTTTCCTATCCACAAGGTGATAGCAATATAATTAGAATTGAAGCTAATGAATCAAATACAATGAGAGAGAGGATGTCCAAAAGGTGGACAGCCAGAGATGAAGGTAGGGTGAGAAGCCAGATTTGGAAGATTTGGAAGCAGGGAAGTTCTCCTGTGTCCTATAGAACAGAATAGCCTTTGCAATAGCATATTTTAGTTTAGACTATACTTATCTATGGCAAAATTTCACACGTTAGTACTGACAGAACAAAATTAATCTGTGGTTATTTCAGCGCTGAGTAGTAAGCACTGAATAAATGTCAAATACAGCCAGTCAGATTGAGGGAGTGGGATGGAATCGCTGCATGTATTGTGCCACAAAAGTTGGTACATGGATCTGAGAGAGCTGAAAACTGATTTTTGCTCTGGACAGTTGTTCACAGGACCCAAGTTGTAAAATAACACCCAGTGGAGTGAGTATGGCTTACTGCTCTCTAGAAATCAGCTCTGTTCCTGGTGCTGTCAGTCAAAAGTGAGAATCTGAACCACGACAGCACAAGGTACTTGGGATTTAGAAACAAAGACCAAAGGAGAAATAAATTTTTAAAAGTATTTGAGAACAAAGGGACTGAGGGGATGAGGGTATGTGTGATTCATTGAATCAGAACTGCAGTGCTGAAATAGCAAAAAGGGAACTCATTCAAGTACCCCGGAGCAGACTCAGCAGCAGGCAATTCTCTTGCAGCAACAGCTTGCAGCAGTGTTTTATTTTGCCACATGCAAAGAAAGCTGCAAGAGACATACTTTTAAAGGCTTAAAATTCTGGGCTCAGATTTTCTGCCACAGGCTGGCATAAATCAGAAGCAATTCAAATATAGCAACACTGAACAGACAGAAAAGCCTACCGTCTATTCCAATGCAAGAAATGCAGACAGCCCTTTTCTGTTTCCCTACTGAAATTCCAAGTCCAGTCTACTTTAACCCATCATGCAAATAAGTGGCCCATAAATGCAAAGTGCAAGCAGAGCAAGTTACCTGTAAAATATATTGGGTGAGATCAACTGCCTCCTTCTTCTCATGAAGAAGTAAGGTCTCTTTATCTTTCACTGTGATGATATTAACCTCTCCACGTCTCTCCTCTCTTTGGCCCAGAGGACGTTTTCGGACACACACTCGGATTTTTTCACTCTCTGTCCACGGAGTCTCTTTATCAGAAGTACTGGATCTACAACAATATTGTAGGTTTGGATTTTGAAATCAGACAACTACAAAACCTAAAACATGCAAAAATTTAAGTTGTTCTGTGTATCAGATAGAAGCTTATGTCTTTAAATGTTTATCAGGAAGGTCTCTCATTGTTTTGCGGTGGCATTCCTGCTGGTTTTTTTTTTTTGTTTTTTTTTTGCATTTCTGTTTAAAAACTGTTGTGCTTACACAGCTGCGTTCCTGAGCTTGTTGCTGGACTGGCATATTTTCAATTGCCCACAAACCTTGATTCAAGTTGGCATAACATACAAGTTAACTTAATGAAATTTAATTTTGCTGAAATTATTTGCAGTCATGCACAATCATTTAATTACAGATAAAGTATGATCAGATCTTGGAAGAAAACAGCACAGTATTTAGTTGCTTTTCCTCATAATTACTTTTGCTCCTTTTGTTTTAGCTGTCAAACAGGTTACAAGCATATGACATGAATTAGGAAACGAGACAGTATCATCAAGCTCTTACTAAGCTAAAGACAGTTTGAAACATCAATCTCTTCATTATTTCCCTTTTGGTCTTACATCGTTTTCTTTTTTTTTTTTAATCATAAAAAATATGCAGTTTCAAACCATGGGCAAAGTTATGCTCTTGTGTTTTGACAAGTCCATTTTAGGTCCCTTTGAGACACCTTAGGACCATGAAATCATTCAGTGTTTCACTGATTCATCTGCTGCTGAAATCATTTTGCAGTGCAGCATATGGAATATGCCTGAATTCAACCAAAATGTAGTCAACCTGACTTACACTTTTTCAAGGCATCTTCAGACAAGTGAGTAATGATTTTCAGCCTGGACCTGAACATCTGCTTACTAGAAAAATACCATTTCAACTGAAGGTCAAGTTGCTCAAAACATTTTTGCCATGCTACCCAAATGCCTTTCCAAAGTCTCTTAATGTAACTCAAAACTAATATATATTAGCCGCCTATTAAAATAAAACAAAAAACACAGCAAGAGTGCAAGTTACTCAATATCTCATTGCAGCTACAAGCTTGTAATATCATCATTCCTGTTGCCTTGCACAATTTCCAAGAAGCATGTAACTCATAAATGTAAATCTTAAGATATGGTCTTCAAAGACTATTCACGAACAATCCTTATTGTGACTGGAATCCCATTAATTGTAGTACAGCTCTCCTATGCAGACCAGGATCAAGCCTTGTATTTAGATGGAAAGTTCTCTCCCCTGAAAAGAAAGGCCATGACCACTTGAAATAAAATGCTTCAAAATTAAGTGTGAGTTTATGGATATCCCTGGGCAACATACGTTGTCCACCAAATGATCAGAGGCTCTGAAGTTTGATCAACCAAATGATCAGAGGCTGAATTTGGTGACCTAAAGAAAGAGCCTTTCTTCTTCCTAAGGGCTCGAAAGGGAAAGGACTGATAGATTTGGAGAATGGTAACCATGAGAGTTCGAAGGGTCTGTTTTTAAGAGTATAAGCATAGACTCCTTCTATGAGGCATTATTTAATTGAGTGCATTTTGTATGGGAACAGAACACAATTTTATATGCTGGACCTCAAGTTCAGATTTTCTATTAACCTTTCTTAAATAGAAATTGCATTTTACAACTTTAAAAAAATCATTACAAGAAAAAGAATCTCAAAAAGATCATTAGAAACCTGATTAAACAATAGTTCAAAAGAACAACTGTGTCCTCTTTGCTACAGTCAAGATCAAGCCTGCCACTAGGCAATGGAAAATTCAGTTAAGCATATTGTAAGAGCTCTTTATCTTTCTGGCATTCAAAATCATTCTGACATTTTTTTTACAGATGAGACTAGATTAGCCTTCACAGTGGTTAAATCATAAGGTGACACGGGAATTGATTCAGTGAAGGAGCTGGGCACTTGTAAAGCAGGAGTCAGATACCGAAGAACCAGCAGACTGGCCCCAGACCTGGAATGCAGAATATGCACTCTGATCAAGGCAGGAGAAAGAAACTCAGGCATGTCAAGGAAGATACAGAAAGCCCACAAGATGAGCTTCAACTACTCGTCAGAGAAGAATGTGCTTAAGAAAAAAAGAAAAAGAGAAGAAAGACAACTGAGATCATAGCTGTTTCATGGGATTGAAAATCTTGGACTTCTTTAGCTGAACCATCAGAACTTACATTTTTATCTTGTCTTCCCAGCACTCTGAATCCTGCCCTCTCTGCTGCTCTGTGCTCAGCTTCCAGAGAAGACAGAGAAAACACTGAGATGGCTGATACATTTAGGAGGTTAGCACACACCTCTGGAAGGTGGAATGGAAGGAATTCCTTCCTTCCAGTTAAGAGGAAGGAACTTTTCTTACTACCTTACTGCTTATCCTCTGTGGAAACAGCACCTATCTATTCCAGCTGTGTGCCCATTCCAGAGAAGCTGTAACCAACACCCTGTCTACGTATCTTATCCGTTGCCTTAGCTTTTGCAGACCAAGCTTCAGCCTCACACAGCTACCTCTCACCTTCCTAATATATGCAAATCTTTACAGGTGTAAAGAACTCCATGCTCCCACTCCCACCTTCTTTTTATTGCACTTCCACAAGCCAGACCCATAACTCCAAGCTCTTGCACACTGCATCACTCAGCATGAGTTCGTCAGCACATGTTCTGTACACACTGGATGCAATAATCATCTCTGTATCAGTGACTACTTGTTACTGGATAGACATCCTTTTTGCAGAAGCTCATGAACTACTACTTGTATGTGTCCCAAATCTGGGAACTTCTGCACAAAGTTATCGTTTCAAAGCACTGTAATAATCCTGGCAATTTCTTCATCGCTACAGAAAAAGCCTGCCACAGCTACACTGCTACAAACCATATTCTGGCAGCACATCTGTAGGGAGGTACATTCCCTGTTTGCCAAACCAGGATCTTCAAAAGGCTGCAGAAACAGCCAGTGCCTGGATCCCAGCCAGGTTGCAAGCAGAAGCCTGATGGTGCTCTGAATAGCACACATAGTATGTCTCTGGGCTTCTAAATAACCAAACCTGGGAGACATCTACCAAGTTTGAATGTTTTAAACTATTGTGATGGCTTATTCAGGCTTTTTTAGATTCCAGTTTTTGACTCGGGCAGTCAGTTTAGACTGTTCCTGAGAGTAAGCCAACAAAAGCTATTTTGCTCTTTAAATATGTTTCCAGGATAATTCACCAAGGGTTCAAGATAGCTGTAGCCTCTGTTAGCAAACACTGGGAAATGTATGAATGCTCCAGATCAACTTTCAAGGAGCAGCTGCAAGGCATGCCTCTCAGCAGCATGTCTGTATTGTGCTCCAATTATATTCATTGTTTCTTTTTAAAGTTCCAATTCAGAAACTTATTTATAAACAATTATAGCTATCACAGCATGCATCATTTATACTGGGAAAAACTGGACAAACTTACTAAGAGGAAACATATTGTTTTGGAAAAACAGAGTTTTGCAAAATATTTCCTGTGGGGGAAAAAAAAAGAAGACTTGTCAAAACACCAAGAGAAAAAAAACTTAAAACTTACATCCTGAAGGATAATGAAGATTATTCTTAGACAGGCTTGGTGAGTAGCAGCTGGTGAATTCAACTGATTCCTTCTAACAGACTCGGAGACTCTTAAGTGCTTATTAATATCCCTCTTTTCTATTATTTTATATTTCTCTGTACAAATTCTATAGCGTTAGTATTGCTTGTTTGGAAGTCAGGAAGACAAACTCTGCTCCCTAGTGAGGAATTAATTAATTGCTTGAAATAATTTAAAACAAAGATAACTGATCATTACCTGACATAGGAATGAGGTAGTCCATAATTATACCCTGAAATATGAGTTACTCTCTGTATGATGGGAGTTTCAGAATCCCCCAGGAGAGGAACAATATCATCAGAAACTGCTGCACAGTTCAGTTCCGTTTTTGTATTTACATCTCTTACAGTTAATCTGGCCAGGTCTGAATCATGTGGTTGAATGTGTCCGAGCATGTCCACGAGACTGTCCTTCTCTTCCTTGGCAATGAAATCAGATGAACCATACGACTCTGATTGTGACTCTTTAACTGTGCCGTTGTTCTCCTCGAGGAGGGACTCAAAACGCAGCTGTCTGCGGGGACCTGGTCTGGTCACCTGCGGTTGAATGAAAAGGCCACTTGGTTGAAAATCCTGCTTGCTTAAGTCTCTTACAGCTTCCTCTTCTTGCATAATTTTGATTATTCTAATGAGCTGAAAGAGTCGTTTGCGATCATTCATGTCGTGGACCCCCAGTTTGGTATAATCTTTCATGGAAATCTTGGCAAGCTCATCAATCTTCTGCAGACCATAGGCAGCAAAATGAGGATAATATTTTTCAAGCTCTGCCTCACAAAGGCATTCATAAAGGCAAGATGACATCTTCAAGATCAAGCCTACAAGAAATCAAACAAGACTAATACTCCAGACAAATGAAACATCTTGGCAAAGACATTAATGAAGAAACAAAACATTTCTGCATATAACATTACCTCGTTAGGCTAAAAGATCGTTCTGCTCCTACTCACAATATTTTGGTCTGCCAAACACTATGGAATATAGCAGTACTAAAAGTAAATATGAAACAAATATTTTACTTCTGAAAATGTATTTTAAAATTATACCAATATACAATAATGGGTAGGAAATGCACAATGCAGTGTTACTGCTGCAAAGTTCCTACACGCCTGATGCCTACTCGGTGAATGCCAGAGCTACTGAAACCCTGCCCTCAAGCTACAGAATGTAAAATGCCTAATTTTAGATGCTCAATTTAATATCAGCGCATGTGGTGTAATGTAGTTCAGCTATCACTGGGTAAGTAACCAAAGGAGAAAAAACTGCATTTGTCCTCACCTCAAGTTGATAAATGAAGACTTACTGGTTAACTACTGTGAAGTTACAGTTTTGTTATGTAACTTTATTTTGAAAGTCATGAATCTTGTGAGCATTTCTGAGCATTCTGCACAAAATAGGCAAAATATTATGTGAAATCTGAAACACAGAATTTCTCTAAATCTATAACTGTTCTGGAATGCCATAGCTGCATTCTTGGAAAACCCAAAAAAGCAACAGGCATCACTGAAAGGTATGCCAAAAAACCCTCAGCTCTCTAGCAATACATTGTGCAGCTGTCTGTATCCAGACAGATATTTGCAAATATTTTTATTTATTGCATAAAAAGGGAAAAGAATAGCACTTCCACTATCTGTTGCTTGCTGCTTTCTTACTCTTTTGTTGAGTCTAAGATCTTAGCGCATGCAAGTCTTTCTGACATTTGGAAGTTACAGTAATATTCAACAAAACCAAGCTGTCTTAGATTAAGTCTTTTTCTCTGCAACTGAGAAGCAACAAGCTTCAAGACAAAACAATCATGTGGAGGTGGACTTATTTAATACACATGCTATGTGACTCTGAATCTTGAAGTGAAGCCAGAGTCACTGTCCAGATTATTAGATTCTGGCAGGGGAAAATTAAAACTGACAGAGAGGACAGCAAGCCTAAAGATCGTAGATTCTAACTATGACACATACAAAGGTTTTTACAGACACTCACAATTGTCCACATTCTCTACTAGATAAAATTACCACAGAAGTTTCAGACTTTGTTTCAAGAGGAGTCATACCTTTGAAAAGCTCCTATCTCACATAAGTTAGTTCCAAATACAAGAGCTGCAACAGCACTACCATGGGGAAACCTCTTCTCTTTCCTGAAATGCGCAGCTATAACACAAAAGTCAGACAACAGCCTGTTAAAGATGAAAACAACCCAGCAGCTTTGTCTATTCTCATTTTTGTATTCTAGATTTTACTTAAAACTTTGTATGTCCTTAGGTTTAGGTTAAATATAAACAGAGCAGCCAAAAACTAATGTAAGAAATAGATCTGTGTTAACCTCTATTTAAATGACAGTTTTGAAGGGGAAAAAAG
>NW_024884922.1:494368-611444 GCF_019232065.1 Centrocercus urophasianus | reverse complement strand
TTTTAAGCTCAAGTTTCTAACTAAAAATTAAGCTAAATATATTTAAACAGCTGGAAATGACATGCAGGCAAATTTCTCAAAATACGGAACATCCAAGTGATTTAGGTACAGAGAACAGACAAAGAGGTTAGGACTGAGATATGTAGGCAGCTCTGTATGGCTTATTGTCTATGGCTTTTTCCATGTGAAAGCAAATAAAAAACTTCTTAATGAGAGGCAGCCCTGAAAGTAAAATCTCTACTGTTGCTTCCTCAGCTATAATAAATCTTACTGGACCTAAATGGTTAAAAGAGATGAACTCCAGTGTCTCTCCATTTCTGGAAGAGCCATTTCACAACCCAGGAAAACTCAATATTGAGCAATAAAGGAGTAACAAATTAATCAACCATGGAAAAAAAATAAGCCAAGGTCATGATGATGGCTTCCAGCATTTCTGATGATTCTGAAACTCAAGAGCAGAAAAATTTTAGAAGATTTAGTCTGGTTTGTACAAGAGAATTCAGGGGAAATACAGTTGTTTGAATGGATAATCACAGGGAAATTCTGGCTGCCTAAACATTAATGCTCTAAAAGAATGACGTGCCTTCATCTCCATAAAAAGAATACCTTAATTCATCCGATGCTGCAGGCTTCTTATTGCAGGACAGCTTTCCTAAAACTTACATATAATTCTTAAAAATAACTTTGTAAAGTAGTAAGGGCAGTATCAGCAGGTTTTCAAGAATCCTAAATTGGTAATGATAATGCCATCTTCTGGCAAAAAGAGAAAAGACCTTCACCACTGCACAGCAAATAACAGCTAGAATTTCCCAGGTATTGCCAGGATCTAATTTACTTTTTTGAGATTACGTTGTTTTCTGGTACAGACCAATATAGCATTCTTTGAGGTGATAGTTCGATATAAAAGCCCAACCAAACCTTGATCCCAGCAAAGCTATGAATAACTTCACTAAAAATAGAACAAAGACAAAAGTCTTAAGTTCCTTAAAACAGCTGAATATAACCTCTGTTCTGAGAAGGAAGGGAGTGAGTTTGAAGGCACAATTCACTATGAGCATGTAGTTCTAATGTCAAAGAGAGGTAAGTCAGTTCATTTTGTTTATGTGGCGAAGACCTGAAGTCTCCACAACCTATTTCTTAGCAAAAAAGTTTTACAAAAATCTCAGCATTACAGCACTTGCCTGATGGTAATGGATAAGTACTTATTGTAAACAGTGTATATATTTCTTAAAGGGACCAAACTGAAAGCACAGATCACTCTCCTGCTTTGGTACTATAGGGTTTTTAAGGGGCACAAAGATAGGGAATAAATCAGGTGTAAGTACTGGAAAATAGTGATTATTTGTATTGTGAGGAAATCAATTCACCACAGAATTATGCTCTAGGAGCTGATCCTCCACTTTAAAATGCTCTTTTAAAATACTTATTAATTAGCTTTTAGACACATGCTTTAAGTCACAATGCAAAGTAGAGAAAAGACTGGCTTTCAAAGACAGTGTCAGTTACTGAGCATAAAAGGAATCTTGTACCTGCACAGATTATATTAAGAATAAAGCAGCCTTAGACCACTTTATCTGAATCCTTTTCATATTCTGAAATATTAAAGATCTCTGAAAGATTAAAGATCTACTGCTCACTTAAGTAAGCAAAGCACACATACACCCTGATACCTGCTACTCATATTTACCTGGCAATTCTAGTCAATTTTCATTGGTACTTCTTATTGTCACCACTCAGACATGTAACTAATATCACTATAGCCATGGAGCTCTTAGAGTGGGTCCAGAGGAGGGCACTAAGATGATCAGAGGGCTGGAGCACCTCTCCTATGAGGAAAGGTTGAGGGAACTGGGCTTGTTTAGCTTGGGGAAGAGAAGGCTCCAGGGAGACCTCATTGTGGCCTTCCAGTACTTGAAGGGAGCATATAAACAGGAGGGGGAACGGCTGTTTATGAGGGTGGATAGTGATAGGACAAGGGGGAATGGTTTTAAACTGAGACAGGGGAGGTCAGGGTTAGATATTAGTTCTTCACACAAAGGGTGGTGACACACTGGAACAGGATGCCCAAGGAAGTTGTGGATGCCCCATCCCTGGAGGCATTCAAGGCCAGGCTGGATGTGGCTCTGGGCAGCCTGGTCTGGTGGTTGGTGGCCCTGCACATAGCAGGGGGACTTGAAACTAGATGATCATTGTGGTCCTTTTCAACCCAGGCCATTCTATGATTCTAAGATACGATTCTATGATGTAGTGGAGAAGTGAAGCAATCTTGTGTGCTGCTCCAAGCCTTACAAATGTAAATTAATGCAACTATACATTTCGCTCTGCAAGTGATCCATTGCCGTCGTTCTGAATCATAAAATGTGGTCTGACTGTTAATATGAGGAACAATTCTCAAGGGCATCTGATAAAAGTAATCAACATACAAAGCCTAAACATCACCTTGTTTTCCCATCTGTCACTCTATATCAGATAAATCAGTCCACCTCACAGCTTAGAGAAACAAACGTTAAGAATCTAAAAAAATCCATAAACACATGTACGTATGTTAACTTTTCTGACCACAACTATACCAAAGTATTGTACTCATTGTTAGTAACAGGTTACCCTAAGATGTCTTCAGAACAGGCTCTGAGTCCGTGTTTTTTTGGAGTATAAAAGCAGAAAATCAAAATGAAGCCAATTTTTGCGGACAATCCTGTAGGAGAGAAAAGGGAGACTTATTCACTCATGTTACCAATCACTTACCTTTATTTCTTATTCATCTGAGAACTAAGTTCTTTTCAGACTATGACAAAACCAAGTCTGATTGAGCCCTCCAGAAGTGAACAGCTGATATGCTTCTCAAAGGTAGCACACCAAATGCTTTCTCTTTAATTATTCTGATCCCATCTCTCAGACATGAGGACATTACTGTGAAGAACAGGGTCACAGAGAGATTGCACTTTTATAAATACAAGCTCCACAATAAGAGATATTATTTCCATTTAAAAAAAGGTGATTTTATTTAATGCAGTAGATGGGGAGCTATGAAACTCTGCTTCAAACATTTATAGATCACTGCAGCAGATTCATTCATAAAATCGCAGGATTACATTACAGAAATCCCTGTCCATGTACATGAGATACTAAAGCTTTTTAGTTGAAACAAGCGTTGTAGCAGTTCTGAACATACAAGAAATATAGCTGAATGCTACCAATAGATAACCATCTATGGTCTTTGTTTAATAACTGGGAAGGAGGGAGCACTTCTGGTGTTGACTGACAACCATTATACAGCCCAACAATGACACAGGTCTCCTCTGTGCACCAATGATGCAGACAACCCTGAATTGCTATGATTAATTTTTGTATTCTCTGCAACAGACTTAAAAATTACCACTCTGTGTCAGTTATTGTGTTTTCAAACACTTTCTAATTTGCACGAGATGTTCATTATGGCAATAATCCCTTCACACCAAGAATAGCACAGCGAGCTCAGCAGAAGAGACCCACAGCTGACACCCGACAGCTGCTGGGAACAGCAGCTGCATGGAAATGGGAAGTGTCCAATACTCAAACACACTCCAAGAAAAGAATCCCAGAGTTAAATCGGGATGCTGATTATTTGAAAATTGTGCCTAGGATTCTCCTGCCAGTGAGATTTAACAAATGGCACTCAATATTTACTTTATAATTATACCTAAACAAGCTGCTGTGCATCTGGAATTACACTGCAAAGCTCAGAGGGACAACACACGCCTGTGGTTTGCCTCGAGGCAGTCATTGCTCTCCCTGCTACATTTAGT
This sequence comes from Centrocercus urophasianus, assembly GCF_019232065.1. NCBI lineage: Eukaryota > Metazoa > Chordata > Aves > Galliformes > Phasianidae > Centrocercus > Centrocercus urophasianus. The sequence goes on along the minus strand of NW_024884922.1, from coordinate 607,659 downwards.
CCCAGAAGGACCAACTGTGTAGTTTCAACCTGTTAGGAGCCTGCAGGCATTCCTCCGGGGACACACAGGGCATGCAGCTCGCGGGGAAGGGATCGGCCACTTACTGACGGCTCCAGGCCGGGAGCCGAGGAGGTGGCCCGCGGTCCTCGGACGAGGCCTGGCAGTCGGATCACAGCGCGCTCCCCTTCCCTCTTTGCCGACCTCCTCTTCCTTCCCGGAGCCCACAAGAGGGGACGGGGCTGCGGGAACGGGGACGGGGCTGAGGGAACGGGGACGGGGCTGAGGGAACGGGGACGGCACGCTGGGGAGACCACCCGCCGCCCCTCACCGACCGTGGCAGACAGGGAGGCGGCGGCGGCGGCGCCCAGGCCGCGTCTCCATAGCAACGGCGCCTTTCGCGCTTCAAACACTCGCGCCCACCGCTAGCGAATGGGGGGCGAGGAGGAGGTGGGGATGTATCGCGATTGGTTGGAGTGAATCGTCAATCCCGCCCCAGTCCCGCCCACTCTCCATCCCGGAAGTACAGGTGAGGGCCGGCAGCGCTGCGTTCCGTGCGGGTTTCGTTCTCTCCTCCCGCTCGACTTCCGGGCCGCTTCTCCCCAGCTCCCCTTTCACTGGTCCCGGCGTGCAGCTCTACGTGGCGTCCTGGGATTGCGGCGGTAACGCCCCCTCTCTCGGCCCCCACCCGGCCCCTCCGTCGTGGGGCCGCCAGTCCGGCTCCCCTCCTCGGCTCCCCGCCTCTGGAGAGATCCGGTCACACCCGAGGGCCGCCCGACCTCGTCCCGCACACAGCCAGAGCCTGCCTGCCGCCCGCGGCACGGGAGCGGCGGGCTGGAGGCTGTGCACCCGCGGGCTGTTCGTCCTTGCGGGGTCGTTGCGGCCGCGCGGCGTTCCCTGTCTCGCCCGGGAGGTGGCGGTGACGTCCTGGTCGCGGTGTGCGGGGCCCTGTCTGTGATGCTGGTAGCGAGGGTTGGGTTTGGTGCGGCTGATGGGGAAACTTGCTGAAAAGCGTAAAGAGGAGTGAAGCGAGGGGGCTGCGTGCCGCCCTGAGGCTTTGCTGCTGGTGGGTGATGTTACCCTGTGCTCTGATCTCCACACGGAGTTGTTGTCACGGTGTCTCATAGGACGGTGAAGGGGAAAACAGCGCTGTGTAAATGTGTTTTCTATTGAAAACAGCGATGCTGCCAAGGTAACAAGTTCTACCTGAGGCAGGGAGTTGCTGTGTGCTTTAAAATGGATTTCTCATCTGCTTTGCTTTTGGACTTTAAGAACTGGTTGCCTTGGCTACACAACTTTTGCTTCCAGCACTTGTCACTTAAGAGGTGTGTGGTTGCTACTTACATCAAATTAATGCTTAACTTGAGTGTCAAGAAGCTTTTAATTTTGTATCACAGCTTTATATCTAGGCCGGATGACAGAGCGCCCATCCTCTGGCATCGTGTTGCTCAGCTTTGCCGCTGACATCCTGAGGAGTTCTGTGCTGCAGGGCATCTGTGTTGGCAGTTATTTGTGTTTGTCACTCCCAAGTAATGTTGAGGTATTATCTTTGCACAGTGTCTTTAGATTTTTGCAGTGAAGAAGCTTCAGACTGTTACATTTCTGGCTTCTGTTTTACTTTGTCATTTTACCTCACTCTAACGTAGCGTGTAAAATAGCAACTGCAAAGAAGTGGCACACAAGTCATATTTCATGCTCCTTGAGAACTTTTTTTTTTTTTTTTTTTAGTTTTCTGTGAGTTTCTGGTTTTGAAAGGAAAGGGCTTAATTTTCACGTTGATAGTTCACATGGGTGGTTACTAAGATGCAGTTTAGCTATGCAGTAACAGTGAAGGATTGGATGACTTTTAGCCTGTGCTGAGAACATTTTCTGATAAACATGGCTTGTCTGCTTGAGCTCTGTGTTATTTGTGCTTGATTCTCTGTGCTCTTCTGCTGCTCTTCTTGCAGTTAAGAGGGGGACATGGCTGTAAGAGCATGTGGCTTGATAATCTACAGAAGACTGCAGCCATCACCATCTTCTAAGGCTGCTGACAGTATTGAATACCTCCTCCTCCAGACATCTTATGGGACCCATCACTGGACCCCCCCCAAAGGTGATGTTTGTTCTGATAACTTCAGTGTTGCTTGTGTCAGGAACGATATTTCTGACTGAATTTGGCTGAATGCTCCTAAGGTTAGCTTTGGGGGCAGTTAACTAGCTACATTCACAGCTAATTGTGCTCTTTGGGCACCAGAGTGAGAAGCTGTATGGCTCTACCAGAGCCAGTATTTGGTGGTACATGGTGGTACCAGAAAAATCACAACACAGAAATATTTCAAGTACATTCTGCGTTTTCTTAAATACTGTTTCTTCCCCCTAGTTTGTACTTCTTATTTTGTAAAATACTACTCTAAACAGGAGTTTATGAATTGGGGGGAAAAAAGCTACTAACAAAATTAGCTAATTAAAATTAGCAGAATTAATTAGCTGTGTTCTTCTGTTAATGAGCAAACTTTACAAACCTCTCCTTCTGTCCACTTCACCAAAAACCTAGCTAGAAGAGTTTGCAACCTAGTGGGAAACCAAGGGCCATAACTATTATGAGAGGAGAGACCCATGTGAAAAGCTTTCTCAGGGAATGCAGAAATTCTGAACATGCCAGCATGTTGGCAAGTGAAAAGTCTCAAACACGTGTATCTCGTGCAGTCAGATCGTAATGTTAAGGTTTTATAGATTAAAAAATGAAGGAGTTGTTACATTTTATGTTCTCTTCAGTGTGAGTGGTCTTCAAAGGCAGTTCCAGGTTGCAAAAATTTCCATACAATACAGATACAAATTTAAAGTGATTATAACTTTTAATACTCCTGACACCTCTCCAGGTGCACACAGGATACAAGTCTACTTATGACTACAGCTGCACGTTGATATCTTTAAAGTTCCCTAAGCAACCTTTATGGAATTAAACTGCTTGCCTGGATTCCCCCACATAAACACCACTCTGATCTGTGCTCTTAAAACTGTGACCTGGTACAAATTGAGTCTGGTGAGACGAGATGCAGGGTTTGTTTTCCTCCTCAGCATATTGGGACTGCATGAGTGTGAATGAATTTGAGGAGCTGAAAGCTGCAGTGATGTGCTGTCCGTTGTCCTTTTTCTCTTCCGGGTAGGCAGAGTATACCACTCAAAGCTGGAAACTTGCTGAGCTTAGGGCAGAGGTTAGCAATAGTGGGGTGTGCTGGTTACCTTTTGCTGTGCTGGCAGCCCAGTGGTAGCATCCGTGTCCTGTGAGTTGAAATTGGACCCACCCTCCAGTTTTATTGCTGCCTCAGCTCACTGCATTTTTGGTATTGATAGGTCATGATTGTTATAAACTTGTTCTTTACTGTTCTTGGATGTTCTGTGGGACTTGCTGTGGAGAAGATAAAAGAAATCTAGTTGTGCAAGACTAGGTGTATTCTTTTTCTCAGCCATTAGTAGAAGTCCCAGCTTTGGAAATATGCGTATTCTTCAGAAAGAAGGAGACTTTGACTTGCAGTGCTGAGAGTCAGGGGAAATAATTTTTACTTAAAGCTACTGTGTGTTTCATCTCAAATATTTAAAACATCAAATGCAGTGTCAGATGCTGTTTTTTGCAGTTATTTTTTAAATAGAGTTGTGTTTTACATTTGAGAAAGTGTCACGTAAAAGGATGGTTAAGTTACTGATACATAAAGATGTAAGAGAGGCCTCTTGACAAAGCAAAATGAACTTCCCACATACACCAATTTGATTACTAAAAGGTGGCTTTGGGTGCCTGAAACCTGAGAAAATACTTGTCTCTGTGATAAGTTGTGGCTATATGCAGACACCTAAATAGAGAGTGATACCAGAGGCAAAATAAAGCTTTTTTTCTCTCCCCCTTAACCCCCCACCCCTTGAAGCCTCTCAGCTCATGTTTCATTGCTTTTTTGAGATCTTGCTTGGCTTGTTCTATTTATGGTCTTGTCTGGATCTTTCATGAGAAAACCAAATCTGACATTTCTCAACAAAAATACAAACAGCTGGGGATATGGGGATGTGTTATATTTATCCTTTGTTTGTAATGGCCGCTCTCATTCTAAGCAACATAAAACAAATAGGGTGTCCTGGAGAACTAAAACAGCCACTGGCAAGACTGGCATTGAGGTGTGCTGTACTTCACAGGGTAATATGGAAAAAAAGTACAAAGACTCTTTAACTGCTGCATGACCCAGTGCAATAGAAAATAGTGGTGGTCTCTGATAACTTAGCATCCAAATGTTAGCATCCAAGTGTTCCTACTGTGGCTCAGGAATTGTAGCCTACTTTTGGAGTACACCAATATTAACTATGAAGCATAGCAACCTTGTGTGTTTTCCAGCTAGTGATTTCATGATTGACTTCTTAGTGGTTTAGGATGTGCTGAAACAAGGGAATACATGAAGCTGATTTGGTTCTGTTGGTAACTTTCACTTTTTTTTTTTTTTTTTTTTTTTCTATAAAATAATGTTGAAATTTTATAGTGTTCATGAAGTTGTCCTAAGCTGTGAATCAAGAGATTCAAAGGTTTTTTTTGTGAAACTCACCTTTCAGATGGAATTTGCTAGTGTCTGGTGTCATTGTTTCTGTGTTGTTTGTGTGAATAAGAGTTTTGCAGAACTGAGTCTTGAGCTTCACTGGGAGGGAAGAAGTTGAGGGAGAAGACTAAGAGTCCTGGAAATCAGCAGTCTCCTTTTGTGCTGGCTAAAGGAAAAATACTCAGTAAGCACTCAGTTCTTAGCCTGAGGTGTAGTGTTAGCTGGACCACTGTGGGTGCGTGGTGCTCCAGAAGAGGAGGGTAGGGCTGGGAAGAAAAGATTTCTCATGCTAACGGGCCACTGGTTATTTTGAAAGATGCGGTATGAACAACAATTGTAAAAGCCACAGGAGCAAGATCAAGGCATAAATGTTTGAAAAGCAACCTCCTTTCTCTGATTCTAGCTTGATTATTCGTCCGCTATTGCTTTCTCTCTTCTCTCTCTTAATATTTCTCAGTTGTCAAATGAAGAAACAATATCTCAGTTTTTGTCTTGAAGATTTGTTTTTTTTTATGCTCTTGACAGGCCATGTGGATCCAGGAGAGGATGACTTGCAGACAGCCTTCAGGGAAACACAGGAAGAGGCAGGTCTTCAGGCCAGTCAGCTCACTCTTGTAGAAGGGTACAGGAAGGAACTGCACTATCCTGTCCATGGCAAACCCAAGACTGTTGTTTACTGGCTGGCAGAGGTGAAGGATTATAACACAGAAATTAAGCTCTCAGAGGAGCACCAGGCTTTCCGCTGGCTGAAGCTGGAGGATGCTTGCAAATTTGCAGAATATGAGGATATGCAAGCAACTCTGAAAGATGTGCATCAGTTTCTCAGCTCTGACAAATAAATGCTTTTGTGAAGAGCAAGAAGAATTTTTGGAGAAACAGCCTGATATATATATTTTTTTAAACTTAATTTTAATTTTTGGCAATAGAAGTACTATGTGGCTGCAGAAATATACTTTGTTTTCTAAACCTCTACAAAGTCAGTGATAGATACTTGGGGCTTTTAACGAACTTTGTCTCCCATAGCTGATGTAAAAATAATGTGGTCTGACTGAACTGTAAGATGAAGAGGTGTCTGAGTTGAAGCCTTGAGCTAACAAAGTCTCTCTGTGTTCCTCTCCATTTTTTTTTTCTTAAAGTGCTGAATAATTGTGTCTATTTTTTAAAATCGAGCACTTGATGTTTCTTGACTTGCTGATATAGATCTGTAGTGTTGTAAAAATGAGCATATGGAGATTTTTTAATTATAAAATGTGTATTGCAGAAGTCGCATCTCCCATTTAAAATAGGGCAGCAGTAGTTCTGTTCCCAATTCCTCTGCTGATATGCTGTGATTACTTGTCAAATCATTTCAGGTCTTGTTTGTTTGTATCATGAATTTATGTACATGGCTATTATTCTGTTACGAAAATAGTTGCTATCCGAGGAGTCTCAGTAAACTGTTGACATCCAGTATTTAAATGGTGAACTTGGAGTTCTTTTTTTCCCCCTTCCTTTTTGTTCTCTAATAGACACTTATACATACATTATTCAGAAGGTTGTGACAGGGAAATCTATGGCTGCCTAATAGAGCATTTTCTGCACGGAGTATGTGAACTAATAGGCCTTGCATCTGTTTGATTGCATCAGTGTTGGCTGCAGGCTGCACACGCAGGGGCAGCACAGTCATGCATGTTGTCAGTGCTTTGCTGCAGATAATTCTGTTGGATGATTACAGTAGGCTGTGTGGTACTTTTGGCTTCTGCATCTTCACCTGCATCAGCTTTTCTGTGAATCTCTCTTTTGTCTTTGACGTGCTAGCACTTTGTATGATCACTGATGTTCTGTTAGTAATGACTCGTAATCCTTTGGGTTTTTTGGTAATACCATAAAAGAATGATAGCATTATTAAATTATTGAGAAAGAGAACAAGTTTTCTGAATCCCTAATATCTCCCCCTCGTACTCCCTCCCAAAAAAGTCCCTTCTTCCCTTTGTCCTCTGTAGCTTTTGCTGCCTAAGCGCTTGCATTTTACTGCTTTACAAAGCAAGTAAGTGTATGAGAGGGGGTTTTGCTTCTATTCTGTTTTCCTCCTTGCTTCAGGAGGGAAGATGGTAGTTAGCATTATATTAGCTCTGGTGAAGACCCTCAGTACCAGAGGTGCAAGCATGACTGGGCTGAAAAATGTGCTGCAGTTTAGTGTTGCAGTATTCCCCAGGTATGTGTTGCTCATCCTTTGGCACCTGTGGCAGTAATGTCATGTTTATCACTGTTACCTTCCCATGGATTGATTTACAAAAGTATTCTCAAAGTGCAGGTTTTTTTGCATAGGTATAAAAACAAATAAAATCTAGCGTTATTCCACTTCACAGGTAAGTTTTATTTCAACTGTTAACACTGTAAAAGCATTACATTCAGGTGATGGCAGAAAGTGAACGGCGCTCAGGTTTGTGCAACTGCTCTGCATGTTGCTCAGCTAATGGATGGAAGCAGAGGGTGGAAGACATCTCTCCAGTGTCACCTGATCCATCCCCAACCCAACCCATCAGCTGTTTCAGAGTCTTTCCTGGTGGACAACTGAAAATGTGAGACCTCTCATGATGAAATGCCACATTTTTCAGCTCCCCTGCCCGTATCTGGGAAGATTTGGTCTCCAGAATATAATCTAAGCAAGTGAGAAGTATCTAGAAGATAACTAGCAAGGGGGAAGGGTTGAAAACAGTCAGATGCCTGTGCAATTTCACAGCATTATTTTTTTACATTATTGTTTAAGCTGCCATCTAATCAGTACTATGCAAACAGTTGTGCGATTGCCTTCATGTTTATGGGAAAGATTTGCATGTTAAGTATGAATTACAGAGCATCTTTAACAAGTCATATGTTCTGCCCATTCAGCAGTAGTGAATGTTTGCTCCTCTGGGAAGCACAGCACTTGTTGAACTCCATATATGTGTTTTAATGGCATTGCTCTGTGCATAGCTCCCTAAGTGCACCAGCATTTTGGAGGTTAGCAAGTGCTGTGTGCTGTAAGACGGGGTGCTCTATAGGCAGAATTTCAAGCAACTTAATTGAGCAAAGAAAAAGTTAAAAGGTATATAAATGTGGTAAGTGGTGAGGCATTCTTGTGGGCGTTTTGAGCAATGTGTGTACAGAATGTATTCTCATAATTTTTGTGTGTAAAAGGATGCTTACACATTTGGAAATTTGACCTAAAAGTGTACACAAAATCTTTGGATTTGTTTTAAAGGGTAGTATTGAGAAGTCAAAATGTAATTCTGAATATTGTTTGTGTTTTTTGGTTACCGGTGGAGAAAGTGTTCTTTCTTTGCCCATGTCCAGAACTATTTTCCCAAGAAGCATCTGGGAAATGCTCCAGTAAAAAAATAGAGAATAATCTGCCTGGGGAAGACACTTATAACCAATGTTTGTGAGTTTACATCCTGAACTGCTGCATTGTTTTGGTTTTGTTTTGTTTTGTTTTTTTTTGAGACCAGCCAAGCTCTTAATAATATAGCAGTTAACTTTTCACCAGGCTGAAGGTCTGTGTCAGAGGCGAGTTCCTTGGAGAACTTCTATCTGCCATAGATTAAATGAAATCAAACTGTAGAGAACTGCAAGGGTACAGGCAAAGGGGATGGATTCAGGCTTTTTTTTCTGTGGTACCCAGTGCTAGGATGAAAGGCAACAGGCACAAACTGAAACACAAAAGGCTCTGTCTGAGCATCGAGAAACACTTCTGTGCTGTTTGAGTGACAGAGCATTAGCACACGTTGCCCACAGAGGTCATAGAATCTCCTCCTTGGAGATCTTCAGCAGCTGCCTGGATGTGGTTCTGGCCAACCTTTTCTGAGTGTCCCCACTTGTCCTGGTTGGACCAGGAGGAGCTAGAGGTCCTGCCAACTTCAGCATTCTGTGATTTTGTGAAGTCAAAGCTCCACTGAAATTGCGTATCTTCACTTAGGAAAAAGTGATAAATGTTAAGGTAAGTTTTTTTTGCACTACTGAACAAATATAGTGATGCAGGCTCATATCTGTAATGTGCTGTTGTTAGTATTTCTCCAGGTATTTCCTGATTTATAGCTGTGATTACAGTTTACAATGTTACAAGATCAGCAAGAAGGAAGGCATAAACTCATGAATATCAGGAACACGCCAAGACATTGCAAGTTTGACTGAGTAAAGATCAGAATTGAGGATGACAGGTCACAGATAATTGTGCAAGAAGTGCAGAAGCTGAAGAGTGTCTCCTTTCTAGAAAAAAAAAAAACCATGAAACACTAACAACAAAAACTATTCCTGCTCAATGTGGGAGCAGTATATATCTATTAATTGACTATTCCATGTGACTACAGAAAATCAGACTGAAACTGGTATAAAATGGCCAGATAATATCCCCAACAAGCAGCACCATTAACTTGTCATTCTACGTAAAGGAAGAGGATGTGTACTATAATGAGGGTCAGTAGATTTTAAGTACATAAATGTTTTGAGAGACAGATACTCAGCAGGACTCTTGCAGTGATGCAGAGAGGAATGGAGTGCAGTTTTTTAACTTTGAAAAATGATTTGCTGTGTTAACTTAGTGGGGGGAGTATTTTGGCAGATAGAGGAGGCTCATCTTTGAGTCCTGAAGACAGTGCTTATTAGTTAAGTTCACACATTGACAAAGTAATCAACAGCCTTCTGTGACTGTTGGCAGCTAGTTTAAACTTAAAAAGTATTTAAAGATCACCAGAGCTTGCATTATACTTTGTCTCCAAGGATTTACTTTCTCATACGCTCAGTAACTAGAAATTCAGGACAATAGATGGTTGAAGTTGGCAAGATGCCAGCTTCATTTTGCTATATTTGGGCTTTGTTAACTAGAAAAGCCAAGCATTTAGGCATTGGGTGCCTAAACAAAAGTCTGCTCTGCTTGCTTCAACCTTGTGCTGCATAGGGTGATTTCTGTGTTTAAAGAAAAAGGGGAAAAAAAAAAACCGGCTCTTACATCCCCCAAACAAAATGATAATGCCTGGAAGGAGGTTCACTTCTTGGTGAGAATGGTGAAGAGTAACAAGCAATGAAACAGCAGCTGTGTTATTTTGGTGCTAGTCCACCTGATAGTTGGCGTTATCGAAAAGAGGGGTGATGGTTCCATCTTTCCACTCAATGAATATCTCTCCATGCCGCAAGGAAGGGGAACGAGATGGTGGGAGGTATGGCTGGGGGCATCGTCGTAAGGGAGACGTCTCCTGTAAGTCAGCTCTGCTGCTGCCTGGGGGGTTCTTCAGAGCAGAGAGGATTTTCTTCTTCCTGGGGTAAAAGAGGCAAGGGTATGTAATTGCATCTGCCTATCACTTTGTTGCCTTTCCACGTAAACTGAATCAGCAACCATGATGCCCAAATTCCCTTAACAGCCTTCAAGGATTATACTGTATGTACAGGGAACAGCAGTATTTGCATGGGATGGTGAGTGGGAAAGAGAATAGTAGAGAGGAGAAATCATCAGTGACATCATGGGTGAGCACAGCCACATTCTGAAATGCAAAACAGGGGTAACAGACTGAAAGAAAACATAATCTAACTTACTTGTTGTAATGAACATTGAGTGTCAGTATTATTAATCCCAGTATGAATGCCAAGGGGCTGAGAACTAGCATTGCCGTCTTCCAGTTGGTGCCTGGGAGGAAGTAATAGGAAACAATCATGCCATGCTTATCCCCATTCTTATGCGATAGCCAGTGTTGCTGCAAAAACACATCAAATATCTCTCCAAACTAGCAGGTAACAGAAAAACTGCTTTTTTTTTTTTTATATAACATCAAAGCCATACAGCTGCATTAAGTTGCACAGTATCCCTCTGGAAAGATTTTATTTCTTGCCTGGAAGATGACTGCCGTTGATTCTTCCCTGTTCTGCAGCACTCTGACATAAAATAAAAAAAGGCTGAGGAAAGGCACTCATGTTAGTGCGTATTTGAATTTCTTATGCTGAACAAAGTATTCTCACACGGGACAAAGTATCTGTATGTTTTCACTTATTTCTAGGCCTGGGGAGATTGGCTTGACCTTTCAGGGGAGCTTTTCTGGGGTTCTTGTTCCTTACTAATCATCCAGGATGCAGCATCATGTAACTGCAGCGGATAAGAAAGTCAGTGGCACTGATGAGCCTCTATCTAGCTGTTCTCTGTCCTGTGCTGATCTCTGGACCTACCTGCAAGCCTAGCCCCAGTGGTTTTCCCTCGATTTCCATGATGCTTTTTAGAGTGATTGTACAGCACATCTGGAGAAAGAAACAGAAAGACACAGATTAATGGTTTCCATTGTTGGACCAAAGGAAGCTCTGGTTTCTTCCTGAGCTGAACTGCAGCCACTTGTATGGAGCTAGAAAGGGATAAAAGGCTTGTTCCTCAGTGTTTCCCTGTGTCTCGCTCCAATTGTTGGAGGAGATGGTTTGATAGATGTACCCGATCACAGATGTCTTTGCTCCTAGCACATCCTATGGCTGTGCCTTCAGACTAAGGTTATGGCCATACACTGAATCACTTGTCAAGGCAAACATCTCAGCGTGTCTTGTGAGAGTACAGTCTTGAATCTCTCAGGAATGTATACAGCAGTTCTTCAGAAGTACCAAGGTTCTTAGCACTACTGAGAAAAAAAAACTTGAGTAATTGCTGGATGCTGCCCACACTTCTCCTCTTGCTGTTCTTGTATATGCATTCAGAAGAGGAAAGTGCTCACCCTCGTGTTCTGGGAGGTATGCCTGTTTAGTCTTCACAGGAACCACCGTGCTGTTCAATTTATTCACCAGAGATGGGTCAGTGAAGCCCACAGAAGATTCCCTCTGCATGGCATCAGTCTTTGATGAATCGATGGTTTTACCTTCGGAAAGGAAATAAAGCAAAGATACATGTGATTGTAATTCACTTTTTGTACAGAAATCTGAATACATTCAGTGCCCAGCAAAGGAAGGGAACCCTGCCCTGCCATGTTAGTCCTAACCCTGCAAGGCAAATGGGATGCAATGCAATAGTAGTCACCTCTTGCAGTATAACATAGGCCTTCAGTTCTCTTGGGTTTCAAAGAGTAAATGAATTTCTAAAGACTGAATCTAGAGCTGGAACAGAGTTTATTTTCTGGTGCAGAGTAAGGTAATTAGTCTAGAAAGTACGTATGAACACCGGAAGTTAAAGGGTTGTGAGGAGGAAGCAAGCTGAACCATAGCTAAGTGTTACAGGTAAAACTAACACAGCAGATGAAGGAATGGGCTCAAAAGGGTGGAAAGCTTTATCTCTCGTGATTGAGTAAGATAAACATGATTTTAGGCTGAATGAAAAGAAGGTCATGGCTAGCAGACTGTCTTCTGAAGAAGCTAGAGTGCCTTGCTTTGATCTAGATTTTGTTGGTGTGCGAATGAAGGGGGAAAAGCTTATGTATCAGGTGGGCTTTCACAGTGTTTTCTAGGCACTACCTCTGCAGTAACCAGAGCAGGACACTGAAGAACTGGAGAGGATATGACACAGAACAAGTTCTGACCAAAGGCAGGTGTTTCTATACGTCAGCAAGCTGTCAGAGGCAGCAAACTGGCTGAAATCTCAACAGCATTTTTTGCCCTGACAGGCTTACAGCAGAGGTAGAGTGTGGGATAGCAGCTACTGCCAGGGGGGAGGTTGTGAAAAATCTTGCGGGAGCAAGATGCTCTCCTGTTCTGATCCATGTGGCAAAAAAGCCAGGCCTGCCATGGGGTGGTAAGAGAACTGTCAGTTTGCACAGGGCACACTAGTGCAACCTGATTTAAAGCCTGTCCTGTGTTTACCCTTGCAGCCTTATTTGGGGAGCCTGGCTCTGAGGCAGCCCTGGACTGCCAGGAACATTGCCTCAGGGAATGCAAATGCTTTTTCACATGCCTTTTTCCCATATCTTAAATGTCGTACGCATGTCCTGGCCTATATTTAGCTTGCCTATTATAGTATTTAATTTTTATTTGCTGTATTTACCTTCATTCTAAGCAAACATTAATGCTTGTGACTACTGATCTGTGATAATTACGTTGACTTTCTAGTAGGCTTTTTAAAAACCTCAGTTAAAAGACCATCTTGTCTACATGACAGCTGTAAAAGCTCTCATATTTTCTTCTGTTTCCAATTAGATATAACTTCTTTGCGTCATACGCTTATACTCTTAATCCATTTGCTTACACACAGAAAAAAATTATATTTTTTCTTTATTCATTTCTGCAACACTGAAAATCTCTCTGAGGCCAAAAAACCTTCCTATGAGGGAACTAATTTCCCTTGAGCAAGACTGGGAATCTTGTCACCTACAGTGAACAAACACAGAAAAGTAATTAGAAACACTGTCTGCATTTTAGTCCCTGGAGTGGAAGAAGGGAGGGGAGAGGAGGAACTGAGTCTCGATTCTGGACACAACTGCACATAAGAAGACCTGAAAACACCCTCCTTTGCAGGTGAATTAAAGGAAATGGGGAATCAAACTGGATGATTAATTGTGGTACAATTATAGTGGCCTGCAGTGGGCTTCACGAGCCACCTGAGAAATGATGGCAGCCACAGCTGGGTGCAATGGCTGTGTCCAGCTATTCTTCACTGATTCAGGCAAAATTTCCAAAATGCCTGTCTTCTGGCCATCACCAGTGTGGCAGCTGCTGTTTAGAGGCCTCGTCCTGCAAGGCATTGTGTGCTTTTTGGAAGCAATGAGCAGCAGCTCCCAGAAAGCAGCAGGGCTGACTGTGGGTTGTTGGTATGTCTGCAGACGAGGCTGATGTGACCATGGATTAGAATGAAGGATGAAAGCCTGGCGTTAGGTGACTCAAATGATGCCCAAAGTTAGCCGTTAGCTGTTTCTAACTCTACCTCATCTTACTTTCATATATCCACACCCGTGTGTCTACAACTCGTCGCATTGGTTCAGCAGGTCTCGAAGCAGCTCTCTGGGCAGCAGCACAGACGGTTTCATCCTCCAAAGTCTTCCACCTGCTGAATTTGTCCTTCTCCCTTGACACAAAGACCTTGTGACCTCCATCCTTGGTGCTGAGGTGGAAGCCCAAGCTTTGCAGAGTCAAGTGCCCCTTCTTGCTGCAGGCCCACACTTGGTGTTCCCCGTTCCTGCAGGGCTCCATCTTGGCCAGGCCATACTCCCGTGTCTTGTGGGCTGACAAGCACTGCTTGGTCTGCAGGCTGGTGATGGTCCCGCTGGCTGGGTCCCAGCTCCACCACTGCTGCTGGGAGTGTGGCACGCACTCAGCCAGGCCGATGCCGTCAGCCTCGTGATGGGACACATGGATGCATTTTTCCAGACGGATGTTTCTGATGAGGAAGCCTTGTCCCTCTGCTACTGCAGTACAACCAGAGCATGGTTTAATATGCTACATCTCCAAGGCAAACACATCACCAAGCACTGTAAAAGCCCTGCAGAAGGGAGATATAACCCACCAGACCTTTCCTGGGAGGGCTTGGCTACATAAACCTTTCACCTGGCCTCTTGATTCCTCAGAATGACATTTCTTTAAAATTCAGAGTGCACAAAAAGCGAGGAGCAATACTGGAGGGAAGAAAACAATGACAGTGCTGTGTATCTAATTCCCATATAACTAACGGGGAAAAAGCGCACTGTCCTTGGGAAATGGTTCTTTCATGAAATATCTGTCTCTACATAATTAATTTGTATTTGAACTGATTATAGCTTGAAAAAGGTACCCATCTTTCTCTTCCTCCAAAATAATTAGATGGTTTGGATTTTTTTTACCCCTTTCTAATTCAATTTTTTCATATAAAAAAGAGCAATTGAAACCCTTGAATCCCTGAATGCTATCAATTTGGGACCAATTAGGCCACTTAGGCTATAGTTCCATTAAGTGTCTTCTTGTGCGATTACAGGAACACTAGGATAAAACCATACCCTGTTAGAAGTCTGCAGGTACTTGGCTGACACAACTCAGAACAAATATCAAACTAAACTTGAATTTAGTACACCTGGCATTGGTCTGCGCTCCCCAGACATGAATTTACCATTTTTAAGGGTCCCTCCGTAAGAGATGTTGCTGCTGTCCCACAGCAGGCATGCCATTTGAAACAATTTCTATAGTTGCTTTTTGCAGTTAGTAGCAATGGGTCTCAGCATTTCTGGTGAGTTGGGATGGATATCATCCTGTTAGCTGGACAATTATACCTACTTTCAGTACAAAATCTGCAGGTGTGGCCTGTGAACATCCTGAGCAAAATGTTAAATGCAAAACCATATGTTGCTGACACAGATGTAGCTCCTTCCTGTTTTGTGTTTTGTGCCTAAATTGCAGATTGAGGGATAGAAAGAAGTGGTTCAGGTTCCACATTCTCAGAGATATTTTAGGCTTAATTATACTTAACAAGTAGTAACTTTCAGCTTCTGCAGTGACATTTTTAATGCTTCCCCAGGAATCACAGATTTAAAATCCTGTCAACATACATACACAATTGAGTATAAAGAGGAGACTGAAAAATGGTAATAGACAAGAAGACCGATATTTATCTAAACATCTATTTCTGCAGAATTTCCCCTCACAAGTCAAGGAACAATGCTTTTCTTTGGCAGCATGTATTTGGCTCAGTACTTGAAGAAAAAATAATGACAGTGTAAACAGGAGCTGGTACACAATACCAAGAGTAGGAACAATAGCTTAAAAGAACTTTCATGTTTTCTTTCAGGAAATTCTAGGGGTCTGCTAGATTAATAGTGTCTGTAGGCTGCTAAATCAAAAACAGCCTTGAGCTGTTTGGTCAGGTCTGAATGCATGGGGAGAGGCAGGCAGAAATCGCGGCACAGCTCCTGCACCTGCTCTGGGAGAAAGCTGGATGTGTCCATGCTGGCAAATAGAGTTTTGTGGTCCTGAGATAGTCACCAATCCAGGCAGGTTCCAAGATGCCAAGAGCAGGTTCCTAAATGGCAATTACATTTGTGGGTACCACAAATGGTACCACCTGAGTCCAGTCCTCTTTATTTCTCAGTGAGGGCTGGATAAAAACGTTCAGTGCGCCTTAGGCTTGAATTCCTGCCTCAGAGACAGGTTACTGCTAGCTTCCAATGGCAGGAGAAATGTCTCATTTTCCAGAATGTCTCAGTTAATCTCCCCTAAACTTTAGAAAATCCAAAGGGATGAATACAATCCCCTCCCCACTCCTCCTCCACCCATCTGTTTATTTTAAGAAGCTGAAATGCAGGATTCTCAGAAACACTTCGCTTCATTTTAATTGAGAGAAATTAATTTCAGAAGTGATGAACTGAGAGCTATATAAAAATGTAACAGGGAACGTCAGAACCTAATGGGTCAGATAAAATATTTTCTGAGCACCTCATCCTGTCTCCAACACTCAGCATTTGCTTGTAGGGGAAGAGAGTAAAAATCAGGCAAGTAAAGAGAACATGCAAGAGAGATATCTGCAAGCTCTCCAGTGCTTTCTTCCCAAGCTGTGTGAGCTAGCAAAGAGAGCATTTCTGGGTGTCTATGATTAAAATTATTTTTCCCATGTGCATTACACCGTGTTTTTCCACGCTAATGTTCAATAACCATTTTATTGCTCAATCAGTACCATCAGCTCCTTCTGCTGCTCCACACAGCCAGCCTCACTTTAGCTTATTCTGAGTAATTTTGTGCCATCAGCAAAATTTATTACTTCATTATTCACCCCATTTCCCAAGATCACTGTGCCACTGATCTTTGTCAGAGCCTGCTGATACCTCACTCTGCTGTGATTGTTGTCTACTTATTCTGCCTCTTTGTTCCTTGCCTTTAACCAGTTACAGACTGTGGGTGAAATCTCTCATTACTCTGTAAAAGCTGAGTTTTTGAGGTCCTTAGCAGAAGAATCTTTCTCTAAGCCTTTTGCAAATACAAATGCAAGGTCCAGATCAGCTTACTATTTCTGAGCCACTGATGCCATCACTGATGTTAGTGATCCCATTACAAGATCTGTATTGGCTTTTCTCATACTTGTCTGCCTGACCACAAATTCTGTTTGTTGTTTCTCCTGATTTATCTGATGCCAAAATCAAATCCAGTGACCTGTGCTGTCCAACAATTATGTTCTGACATAATTGCCATAACCCTCTCTTTTGGTGCTGAGGCTGCTTTAAGGAACAGTTTACACAGCCCTTTGAGGTTTTAAAAATGTTGTATTCTGTTCTGTTCAGTGTGCCAGAGCCTGTCATTTGCTCAGATTTATCTTTTTTCCCTGTGTACAGTCTTTGGCAGTGTACATTCCTCCCTAGGACATCACTGTACTACCCCGTATTACCTATCAGGCTCTTGCCCTTTAGAGCTGCTTTTTTCTACCAGCTCAGATTTATGCAGATTTCAGTTTTCAGAGACTCATTCCACTAAATATCCAAGGCAGCCTGTCTGCCAAGGAAATACATGAAAGCTAGGGAAGCTCATCACTGCAACCAGTGTGCTTTCTTTGAGATTTTTACATTTCCTCAGTAATGTATGTGGTCTGAGCATCTTCCCTACTGATGGTGTTGTTTCTCATGATATGGATCTTGTAAAGCTGGCTTTACAAAAGCAAACTTTCCATGTAACCCTGTTGGACTTTATGAACTTGAAAGTTTTTTTCCAAACAAGGTGATTCTTTGATTCATGTGATCCCTATCAAGATGAGAGCCTGTGTACATTGTTTGGGTTCACCGTCGGCCAACAGTACATTATTGCTTTCCTGAGGTTGACACTTTGATATCTAAAGGAGTTCACTGATGGGGAGCTAAAGGTAAATGGCAACAGTCATTTTGACCCCACAGGTCATAAGCAATGCACAAGAGAACAGAAACACGTTTACCTTGGGATACATATCAGTCACTGAGACTACTAAGTCAGTAAGAAAATGATTTTTTTTCCACCAAAACTGTGAGTCCCTGCAGACCTGCAAAAAAGGCCATCTGTCCTAACATGTTAGATGTTAACCTGGAGTATGCAGACCGTGGTATCCAGCTTACACCTTAAGGATGTGAGCTCAGCCCCTATGGAAAATGCCAGCCTTATCCATGGAACTGGAATAGATGCCTGCTTTGATCTGCTCATGCTTGAACATTTTGGCCTCTTTATATATTTAGGAACAAAACAAACAATTTCTAGCAATCAATGCCAGCTTGTTCATCCTATGACACTGCCACTCCGTCTGGTCACAAGAAAGAAAAACCAGCCAATGCAGTCCCCTGCCTCTCTGTGACATAACCACTCTTGGGACATGCTGCTCCTTACAGGACCAGCAGCAAAATCCATGCAATGTTCCTAATTAAGGTAATGCTGTCAGGAGAGCCTTGGTTAATGTAGCCCCAGTGTTGCTGGGAAAGTGTCTACTCTTTCTTAGCAATGTTTGATCAAAGCCATTTAGGACATTGTTTGGGGTTGGTCTCTCCCTTTAGCAGATCTGAAGAAGCAGAGGAGAAGTCAGAGATCAGAGTGAGTGCAGATTTCCAAAACGCTGCAGGTGAGCAAGGAACTTGGAAATATAGAACCCACATGAACTTCTTTTGCTCTCCCCAGTCAGGATCCTAACTCTTACAATATGCCTCAGTTAGCTTGATTTCTCTTGCCAAGTTGCTTTTTTTTTCTGAGGAGGAAATGACTGTGAAGTCACAGTGAGGAATCCACCTTCTCCTGCCTCTACCTGTCCTGGAAGGCAGGCAGCCATCAGTGTGGCCGCAGCACCTGCTGTAAAGGTTGCTTCGTGTGAATCTCCCACCACTCAGGAGAGCTCCCATGTCTTCATGGGTACCACCACAGCAGTGGGTTGCCCCAAGTCACCCAAGCAAGCAGCTCAGAGAAATGTTTTCAGGCTGCTGCTTCTACCCATACTGAGCGCAGCATTTATACATGCACTGCAGCCTGGGAACATTGCAGCAGCAGTGCCACAGCCTGGGTAACAGTGGGGCAAGCCAGAGTATTACCTGCTCAGGTGAGTCTGGCTCTACTGTCCACAACTGAATAAAGTCACATTGCTATGGAGCATTCAGCAGCACAGGCTGGCCCACATTGGTCTTGTGTATCTTACCAATGTTTGCCTCCTTGCTTAACTCACCCTGAATATCATCTCTCCCAGGATTAGGACACCTCCATGGTGCTGGAGCATTGGGAGGATAAGGGTTTAGAAGAATCCCATCCTCTAAATTTGCTCTGCCAGCAATTTCTGTCT
The DNA here is from genome assembly GCF_019232065.1 of Centrocercus urophasianus. Lineage (NCBI taxonomy): Eukaryota > Metazoa > Chordata > Aves > Galliformes > Phasianidae > Centrocercus > Centrocercus urophasianus. The sequence continues at coordinate 588,966 of NW_024884922.1, read as the reverse complement.
CTGTCCTAACTCAGAACACTTCTGTAAGAGCTTCCGCCTCCTATCAGAAAGGGTCCCAGCCCAGAAGAATGGAAAATAACCAAAGAATGCAAAGAAGGACAACTTTAGGTTCTCAAACACCATTGTGGTTATGAGGACAATACCAGTCCCTATCCCATACTGATATGTAATCCTCTCCCTTCATGCAAGCACAGTATCTAACCTCATTACTAGTACCTGTTCTAGTGTCTGACACTGGTAATGCACAGCTACCACCCTTTTCTATCCAGATCCTTGACTGGAATTCAATTTCAGAACTAATCTTAAATTCAGACATTCCTGCTGACTCATTGTAGCATATCTGCAAAACCAAGCAGTCCAGAAAGTTGGTGGATGAAGACTGAAGAGACTTTCATGGATTTAATCATAGCAACAGCAGCAATTTGCTGAGATGCCTGAAGCTATCATAACCTGCCATGAGCAAAAGCACAGCCTAATGTCTTTTCTGAACAGGAGGAAGCTGTTCCTGTGTTATTTGTTTCCATCTCCTACTGATGGTCAGGACTTGATAGAAATGAGAAGATACTGTGGCAAAACAGAGGGAAGCTCCAGTTAAGGTTGGAAGGTTCCCCTGCAGATGTATCCTGGCACAAAACATAGCTGTGTGAGATCACTCATAGAAGCATTGCTTTTAATTTAACGGGAGTAAGCAGCTTGAGGTGCTGTCAGTTACGGACAAACATAAACTAGTGAGCAGGAGCAGACTTGGATGCTGCCCAGAAATAGCTCCTTTTTACAAAATCCCACCAATGCAGGAGACCAGCCCAGGGTTGTGGGATGAGGAAATTAAAAATAACTTGTTGTCATAAGAGAGATATGATGAGGCAGATGACCTGGATGCATTCAGTCAAAAGCAGGAAACTTTGCTGCAGTGACAGCCATGGTGTTGGCCATCACGTTGATCCAAAGGTGTCCAGTCTTTATAAATGCCTCCTTTTTGGCAGTGGGGTTTTTGTATAGGAAAGACTGGGAAAACTGGCTTAAATCTGGAGGTTGATCAAATCCTTATAGCCCCACTGAAAGCCTGCATGTTTACATAGTTGAAGGCCTGACCCACAGCAGTCAGCAAGGCATGAGCTAGGGACTGGCCCAAGAGCTTGGTAGGCTGATAAACTTACAGCATGACCTTTTTTCTTTGGGAACTCCCGAAAATTGGAGTATAAACAGGGGACTGAACAGTCAAAAGACTGTTTTCCAAGTAAGTAGGGCAGAGCTAGGTGCTCCCAAAGGAGGGCCTGTTTTGCTTTAAAACAGGCAAAAAGTGTTGTTCTCAGCCACAAAGTGTTGTGGCTGAGAAAAACCATCCCATTCACTGTAACTGTGATCTATGCCCTCAACAAACTGTCATATGGCAATTTGAAAATCCGCCAACCTCACTTCCAGTTACTTTCTGGATCTATCCTCCACTCCAGGGCCTCTACTAACAAGAGGCAAATCACAGAATCATAGAATGGTTTGGGTTGAAAGGGACCTTTAAGATCACCTAGCTCCTACCCCCTTCTATAGGCAGGGATACCTCTCACTAGACCAGGTTGCTCACAGCCTCCTGTAGCCTGGCCTTGAGTGCCTCCAGGGAGGGGGCATCCAGAACATCACTGGACAATCTGTTCCAGTGTCTCACCACCCTCACGGTAAAGAATTTCTTCCTACCATCTGTTCCAGTTTAAGGCCATTTCCCCTCATCTTGTCACGACACGCCCTTATAAAAAGTCCCTCCCCACAAGAGTGCTGCTCCTGAGTGGTCTCTTAGAAACCAGTACAGAACTTGCAGAGTGGTTCAGGACATGTATTTCTCCTGCAGAATGCAGATCGACACAAATCACCGCCTTTTTGAGGGTAGGGGACTGCAACTTCCATGCAGGATTCAGATGTTGTTCATGTTGCCCAATTGCCAAGCCAGGTAACTGAAGTGTGCAGTTGTTATTAGATCATCATGTACGCTGATTTCATTTTTGCTATTGTTTCTCCCACACATTCTCTCCTGCTTGTCTTACGGTGACAGCTCTAAAGAGAACTTTGAGAACTTCTGTCCTTTGATTCATCGGACTTTTTCTGGGCATGGGGCACTTTTGGAAATCTCTGTCATTTAAATCTGAGATCACTATTCTGTAGACTTACGTTCACTTTTTTTTTTGTAAAATGGGGCAAAGGCAGACCTGGAGCTGAGTGAGCAGCTACCTGGCAACTCTGGGTTTATGGTGCACTATTTCCATCACTTCAGACAACAGATTAGCTCTCATAAGTCATGTCATTTTTATAGAAAAGTCAACAAAGCCTACTGATATTGCCAGTAATTAGCTGGCAAATTGCTTGTCAGGGCAAGCACTTGATTGCAAATACTTCATGTTCTGCACTCAGATTACTTTCCAGCAACACAGTACTCCAAGACTTGTTTTCAGCTGTTGCTTCTAGCAACAACACTGCCCTGTGTTTTTTCCTTACCGTTGCAGTTTTCTTAGGAAAAACCTTATTTTTGTTTGACCAACAAGTCTTCGTAACTCTTCCTACTGGTATAAGGTCTACTTTTGGCTGAGTATCTAAGACATCAGAGCAGTCATAGAAATAAAGGAAAAGTTTTTGTGTGGAAACACACATGGGTAATTGATGGGAAGCAGAGGTCAGTGCGGCCAAAAAGCTGATGTATGTGGGGAAATCCAATCCATGGAGGGAGATATGGAGGAGATCTTTGTAATCTTTGTAATCCAGGAAGGTCAGAAAGAATGTGTGGGGCTGACTGTCCAGGAAACAGCCCCAAGTGGAACTGGAGGCAGAAGAGGAAGGCTAACAGCATTGAGGAGGAGATGGCTCCATGCACACAGCATTCTTGCCATAAGGGAGATTCCATGCAGGTGCATGGAGAGGAATCTGGTAGCCAATGAACAGTTAAACACACTGGGTTGAGGAAATCCCCTGAGCAGAAAACAGTTGGAGGTTGGAAAAATGTTTGGGGAGGAGAAGTACTGGATACCATTGGCCTTTATGCCCCTTCCACAGATGGCGCTTAAAGGAACCAGTGGAATTGGAGCCACCAGCAGCGCAAGCTGGGGAGAGGAGTTTCCAGGGGTTGTTGTGTTGAAACACCTGTGCAGCCATTGCTCTCAGCTCCCTTGAAGGCATCAGTGTGAAATGTGGCATTATTTCAGCAGTTTTCTGTTTGCAGCTTTCTGTCTGATCTCACAAGCACAGGATAGTGCTCTGCAGGGGAGCTGTGAGACTTCACTTTGCAGGAAGACACTTCAGCTCCCCAACGGATGGCAGGGAGTTTCCAAAGTTACCAGCAGCTTAGGCAATTCCAGGACTCCCATTTTCCAGCAGGAAAACGAACCCTCTGAAGTCTGCCAAGAGTAAGAACCTCTGTCCTGCTTAGTGCCTTAGGACTGCAGCTGTAGGTGGGATAGACTGCAGGTCACGCCAGAGAACATTTGCTCTCTGCCCTCTGAGCTTGTTTTGGGCATTCCCAGGCACTGGAGAGATGTATTCAATTGTTGCAAAATCCCTGTGGTTTTGTCAGTGGTTTAGCTGAAATGCAGCAACTGATCACACGATTACATCAAATGCATTTCACTGGAAAAGAACAGAAATTTGGAGGAAAACATCCTGTGATCCTCCTCAATTTACCAATCAAACATCTGGGGAGCTCCTGTTGTGTGACAGCAGAAAAGCACCACTGTCTCCCAGCACCGGGCAAGATCTCTGCTGGAGCAAAGAGAAAGACAAGATCCCTACAGCCTTCCTGCAGTCCCGACATCCCAGCATCTCCTGCTCCTTCCCTGATTTCACTGCTCACTGGCACAACAAAAAGCATGCGTTCATCTAAGACTTAAAAAGGAGAGACAGGATTTGCTGGATTTACTTTAAGTGAGGGTTTAGGGTGCAAAAAATCACTGGGGAATCTGAGGTTTGTCTTTAGGGAATAAAAATCCCAGCTGCAGAGACAAAATTGTTGTCTAGGGAGCCTGAAAATCTCCGAGCTTGCAGCTTGTAAAACCACAGGTCTTTTGTCCTTGCATTCAGGGGCTGAATGAGCCCTGAAACACTTCAGAGATTTATTTCAGTAAAGAACTTTCAATAACCTGCATCCTCAGGCAGAACAACAAAATAAAAACAGAATTATTTATTATTTCTGGGACTTTGCTGCCTGCTGTCCATGACAGGTGGGCCAGCTGGAGGGCTTGTTCCTGAGAGACATCTCTCTGGCTCTGCAGGATGCTGCTTGCCAAGGCTCCTTCTTCTCTCCTCTCCCCAAACCCCAGGCTGCTTGGCTCCCAAATCCTCCCTGCAGGATGCCGTATTTCAGCGACCTTGGCAGTAGGCAGTCACCCACTGGAGCACAGCATGATCTGTGCCATGCTGAGTGGCACGGGGTCCTCAGCACATTCTGCTGCCCACTGACCACCGTGCAGCAGGACCAGCACCGCAGGGTCCTGTCCCCTTTTCCACTGTCTGACACCAGGACAGGACAGGAAAACCAGCACCCAGGGATTAATTCACCCGCAGTTTGTCTGACTTGCTGTTAAAAGTGGCCAATATGATGCTGCAGTGCCCTGCATGAGCAGTCTCCTTAAGCACCTGTGTTTAACCCTACTTTAAATTTGAAGTGCACCTGCAGGCACTTCTTTTACAGCCGGTGGGCTTAGAGCTTTGCAGGCAAAGCATTTCAGCAGGAAACTGGGTTAAGCTCCGGGAGGTGCTTCACTTCTCCCTTTTCTGGCTACCCCGAAGGAAGAGAAACTTACCCTCAAGCCAAGGCAGGAGGCAAATGCAACTCAGACTCAGCCTGAAAAGCTCCATTGTGTCCCAACTCGGGCGGGTAAGGAGCCTCGGGAGCCCTCTCTGTCATTCAAGGCAGAAAAAGCCTGCCAGGAGGAGAAATCTCCTCTTTCGTCCTAGCGCTGGAGCCTTGGCAGCAGGCTTATCAGCGAAGCGTCGGTGGGACGCGGTCCCGCTGGGCGTTATCCCGTACGAGAAATCCTATGGCGAGCCGGGCTGGAGGGCACGCCGCACGGACGCGGAGCAGCCGCCGACCGCGGCTTCTCGCTGCTCCTCGGCAACAGGAGCCGCATGCTAAGGAGCCTGGCGGGCTGCCCCGCGGGGCTGGGCCCGAGCAGGATGCAAGGCTCGCCCGGGAAGAGAAGGCAAAGTGTGGAGGGGCGTGGGATGCCCAAACCTTGGGCTCGGCTGGGACGGGCGCTGTCACGGGGTCGTCGGCTCTTCAGGGATGGTTTTTTGCGTGCGTCAATTTGAGCTCTGCGCTGCGGGAAAGCCCCACGTTGCTCTCCGAGCAGCAGCAGCTGGGTGAAACAGCAGCCGGGGAGGCCTGAAGAATGACTTTGTCAGAGAGATGCTCTCTACCAGCCCCCTTCTCGCTGCGAGTCCCGTCCCACCTGCTCGCTGGAGCGTTTTCCCTCTGCACCCATCATTAACTGCAGAGGTGCCTCTTGTACAAAGACACCCATTTCTCCCTTTGGCTCCCGTGCTGGGTGGCATCAGCATCGAATCTCCCCGCTCTGCCCATGAGACCAGCAGTTCCCTGTGGAGCTGCTCCTGCCTGACCATCGTGCTGCACTCAGAAAATGCTGCAGAACTACAGTTGCAGAACTTCCCTGGGCAATGCACCAAGTTGCACTGAACACCGGTGTGTTAATTTTTAAAAGCACATACGTTATTTTTTTTTCCACATTACTGCTTTGTTCTAAGGTATAAAATGTGAATGCTCTGCTGTACTCACTGGGAGATGCCCTTCTGCAGAAGAGCAGAGGGAGGACCTTGTTTTCCTTCTCCGGAATGGAAGTGCACTGCAGGCAGGTGGAGAATGTTTCCATGAATATTCTGGTGCAGAGGTTGCTGTGGTCTTCCACAGCTAATCATGCTATCATTCCTTCCCAATGAACCAGTACTTCACCTGCTTTTCTTCTCCTGGATCTTTGGTCCATTTTACATGAAGAAAATGGGGACACGGAGAGGCTGTGTTGTGCCCAGTATCAGAAAGGCTGTCTCTGATTGACCTAATCCTGCAGTTCATAGAATCATGGAATTTTTAAGGTTGGAAAAGACCTCTAAGATCATCTAGTCCATCTGTCAGCCCATCCCCAGCATGCCCACTAACCACATCCCTCAGTGTGACATCTCCATGTTTCTTGAACACCTCCAGGGACAGTGACTCTACCACCTCTCTGGGCGGTCCATTCCAGTGCAGTACCACACTTTCTGTTCTCCCAGTCCACTGAATCACTATTGTTTTTCAACGCCCAGAAAGCCTTTTCCGAGCCATGCCAGGAAGGCGTCCTTCTCTTGCCCTGACGTGGCACTTTAACATATTATGACCATGCTGGATCAGTCCCCTGGACTGAATCTGGTGAGGACTCAGAGTGGCTGTTGATGGAAAACTGAGAAATAACAATAATGAGGTTTAAAATTTTCCTTCCATTTTCATCTCAAATTTTAGTCCAGTGCTGCTGGTGTCTCAGATCACCCTTGCGAACTTCACAGACCATAGAACTACAGTTATCTGGGTCTTGGAAAAGACCAAGGTCATCAAGTCCAACCATCTTCATGACCTACTGAGTTCCAACACTAATCATGTCCTTTAGTTTCACATCCACACATCTCTTGAACACCTCCATGGACGGGGACCTCACCACTGCTCTAATGTGTGACCAAAACGTTGTTGTGCTTTTGCTGCCTCCACACTGGTGGTTTGAGGGAAGTGTTGCCCATGCCCACCTCCATCAGCACCTTTACATCACCTTTACTTCACTTCATTTTTTTTTTGCATTTACATTTCCTTGATGGCATGGGTGAGTCGCTCTATCTTTTTTTTCATCAGGGTGGGATTTCAGCTCTGTGACAATTATCTTGCCTCTAATGACCTCTCCCACCTGCTGGTAAGCCATGCTCACTTCCTTTGCTCACTTCCTTCGTAACTTTTCTTGTAGCTCAGCTCACCTTCCCTAGGTCTGATGCCATCAATTCTGGCTGTCATCAAGAGACACTGAAGTAAGTGGGAACTTCCCCTTGCTGTCCCCATCCTCCTTCAGGGCACATGGTGGATATGTGCTCCACCCACAGGAGCAAATTAGCACTACAACCAGAGGCAAGTCCATTCCATCTGGCAATAGTGAGGTACAGGATATTCAGCCTGTCCCCACCAGTGCTGGGTGGAGGAGAGTCTAGCCCAGAACACCATGGCATTTACCATGCAGGAAAATTGTCAGCCTAAGAGTACTGAAACAAAGCAGCTTAACGTCAGCCACTGAGATCTTTGGGTCTCCAGATAGCAGATCTTTTTTATCTCTCATGTGGAGAACATCATCATTCTGCTCCAGTGCATTTTAAAAGCACACACCCTGTTACAAAACCAGACACCTCTTTGGCCTTATTTCTTATACATGTAAGGAAGAACTCACATACAGAATTCTCTGTGAAAGAGCCCATTCTTCCACAGTGCACTGACTGGCTGACAGCACAGCTTAGTCTCTTCCATAATATTTCCATGGCTTTTCCTAAGCTTCCCTAGGAGGGAGCAAAAGACTTTCAAGCTGTGGTGTCTCCCACGCAGTGAAGGATAGTTCCCATGAAGAGAAGGATAGTTCCATAATTGCTGGCTCCCAGTCACATCATTTCAATGTCTAATTGGTCCTTGCTGACCTGCATCCCCTGGATCAGCCTTGTTCATGGGTCCATCCTCAGTTTGTTGAGTGTGTTGCATTTTCCTCTTCATTTTGCATGGTAATGTTAATCAGTGAATGATAGGTTTCAGGGAAGTCTCTTGCATGTGATCAGGCAAAGCTTTGTGGCAGTCCCCCTATCACATCCCTTGGTCTGTTGCCTGGTGCTAAACATGATCCATCCCTCCATCTACAGTCACTTCAAAGATGGGCTTTCATTGCTGTGATTGAGGTTGGATAAATGTTTTGGGGGTGGAACTAGATTATTTGAGGTCCTTTGCAACCTGAGGCATACTATGATTCTGTGATTATCAAAGTAAACCAAGGGAGCTGGATATCATGGTTGTCTCTGCTGTGAAGCTTTTGATCACTGGGAAGTTTTTGGTGTCTTATGTACGGGAAAAATCCACCACAAAAATCCCGGGTCTCTAAGAACGCAGAAGGCAGAAGATACTTTCCCATTAGGTTGTACCCAAAGAGTGGTTGTCAATGGATCCATGTGCAGTTAGAGATCAGTGACAAGTGCTGTCCCTCAGGGTTCAGCTCTGGGACTGACGCCCTTCAGCGTCATCACGAGTGACACGGCAGTGGGACAGAGCGCACCCTGAGCAGTTTGCGGATGACACCCAGCCGTGCGGTGCGGTCGACGCGGCCGAGGGACGGGATGCCGTCCAGAGAGACCTGGCCAGGCTGAGCGCTGCGCCCAGGGGAACCTCCTGAGGCTCAGCACATCCAAGCGCGAGGCGTCGCACCCGGGTCGTGGCAACCCCCGCTGCCAGTACGAGCCGGGGGACGTCGGGACAGAGCACGGCCCTGCCGGAAAGGACCTGGGGGTGCCGGGGGATGGCAGCCGGGCGTGAGCCAGCAGTGTGCCCTGCGGCCCAGGCAGCCGGCCGGATCCTGGGCTGCATCCGAAGCAGCGCGGCCAGCGGGGTGAGGGAGGGGATCCTGCCCCTCTGCTCTGCGCTGTGACACCGCACCTGGAGCGCTGCGTCCACAGCTGGAGTGCTCAGCACAGCAGAGACGGGGGCCTGCTGGAGAGCGTCCAGAGGAGGGCCGCACGAATGGTCAGGATGGAGCAGCTCCCTGTGAGGACGGGCTGAGAGCTGGGGCTGTGCAGCCTGGGCAAGAGGAGGCTGAGCGAGACCTGAGGGCGGCCTGTCTGTGTCTAATGGGGGCTGTAAGAGAGGTGGGGACAGGCCCTTTAGCAGTGTCTGCTGTGACAGGACAAGGAGAAATGGTTTCACACTAAAAGAGGGGAGAATTAGGCTGGATGTAAGAAAAAAGGCTTTTATGATCAAGGTGGTGAGGCACCAGAACAGGTTGCCCACACAAATGGTGAATACCTGTTCCTGGAGACAGTGTGCCCAGGTGGCCAAGAGGGCCAACGGCATCCTGGCCTGCATTAGAAATAGTGTGGCCAGCAGGAGCAGGGAGGTGATCATCCCCCTCTACTCAGCACTGGTGAGGCCGCACCTCAAGTGCTGTGTTCAGTTTTGGGCCCCTCACTGCAAGAAAGACATTGAGGCCCTCGAACGTGTCCAGAGAAGGGCAACAAAATTGGTGAAGGGTCTGGAGCACAAACCTTATGAGGAGCGGCTGAGGGAGCTGGGATTGTTCACTCTGGAGAAGAGGAGGCTCAGGGGAGACCTCAGTGCACTGTACAACTTCCTGAAGGGAGGTTGTGATGAAAAAGGGTCTGGCCTCTTCTCCCAGGCAAATAGTAGGACCCGAGGAAATGGCCAGAAGTTGTACCAGAGGAGGTTTAGGTTGTACATTAGGAGAAACTTTTTCTCTCAGAGGGTGGTCAGGCACTGGAATGGCTGCCCAGGGAGGTGGTGGAGTCACCATCCCTGGCAGTGTTCAAGAGGCGCCTGGATGAGGAGCTACGAGATATGGTTTAGTAGCTTGTGGTACTGGGAATGGGAGGGTGGTTGGACTAGATGATCTTGCAGGTCGGTTCCAACCTTGCGATTCTATGATTCTAAGGTCAGGCTAGAGGGGCTCTGAGCACCTGATGGAGCTGTAGGCATCTTTCCTCCTTGTGGGGGAATTGGTCCAGATGACCTTCAATAGTCCCTACTAACTCAACTTATTCTGTGATTCTATGATTCTGTTCTATGACTGCATAGAACATTTGATCTCTGGCTCATTGTTACAAGAAAATAGCAACCAGAAGTGAGAGCCTACAAGCTGTTTTGCCTCAAGGAGAGCAGGCAAGGCTTCCCTTCCAAACAGAACCTCCATAGAGCCTCGGTCTGGATGGTGGGAAATCCAGACCAGAGCCAGCTCCTGGCTTATTCCTCCACCTGGTGCCAGCTCAGCGCACCTACCTTCTCGGAGTGGCTGGGCACACTTCCCTTCCCCATCGGACACCTCCAGAGCTCCCAGTATTTCCTCGCACCCGGGACTGCCCCGGCAAGGACCGTTCTGGAGGAGATCCCTGCGGCTCCCAGCTCGGGCTGGCTCGGCAGATGGAGCTGCTCCCCAAGGATGCAGAGGAATGCTGGGCTCAGACACCGCTTAAAGCAGAGAGCTCTGCGCTGGGCAAGGAGATTATTTCTGCATTTTCTTTCTGCCGGATGGGGAACGAGGGGTTTGTTTCAGTGAGAGCTGAACGACTGTGCCGCACACTGCTCCATTCCCGCAGGTGAGGGGCTCAGAGGAACAGAAAACCCTGGGAAATATTTCTGCTCCAGACGTGATCTGGACTCGCCTGGCTCTAGGGGGGGTGTTTGCAAAGCCACGAGCCAGCAGCGATCACAGTGAGACGAGCTATCAGCTCTCAGTGCAGTAGGCAGCGCAGGGACATCAGCGCCCATTCCCCGTGCACAGACCTCCCGCAGCCCCTGGCAATGCCTGCGTCCACGGCAGGTCCCTTCGCGCTAAGTCCTGCTGGCTTCGTAGCTAAGCTGCGCGATAAAGCTGTCCTTCCCTCGCTCCCCCTCTCCGCCTGCGGCGACAGCGGAACCTCTTCTCTCGCAGCAAGTAAGCGCACAGGGAGCGGGGTCAAACGTGAACGGGCAGCCCTAAATTCCAGCATGGGAAGCACTCCGCATGTGCCGGGCTGGAAGGTGGAAACTGATGAGAACTGCGTTCTGCTTGGGGTGTGTTTGGTGTAAAAAAGTCCCACTTCGAGCAGCTGAAGTGGGGCTGGTGAATAATTTGTTCTTGCAGAGCTAATAGAACAATGGTTTGTTTATGAGTGTGACTTACAGCTAGCTACCTATGGCTCTTCTGGTCAGAATGTGCCGTATACTCTGCCTGCAAGTGCCTGACAGCAATGCTGTGGTGTCTTTATAATCCTTCATAAATGGATTGTTCACATAATAAACATTCCCTTTAGTTAAATATGGGATTATTTCATGTCAGGAGGTTCTCTCCCCCTGCACCAGGAACAGGCAAACACAGCTGAAGGCTCCTTCCCTGCACTGTGAAGCCTGAAAGCCCAGGTTCAGGTATCACATGGCGGGACATGGGCTGAGACCGGGCAAACTCATGCCAGGCGTGCCAAGTGCTCAGCAGTATTGCAAGGGGCAGAGGCGTGTGGGTGCACCAAAGTGTGTGGCTTTCTTTCCCCTGTGTGTTGTGTGCTTCATCCTCTGATGCCCTTTAGCTCCTGTTTAAAAGGGTCTAAAGTCCCGTCTCAGTTTCTGCATGCAAGGGTGGCAGCTATGTCAATATTTAATCTGCACACATTAAGGGCTGCTCGTATCCTCTGGGCTCCTTGTGGAGGACAGCAGAATGGCTGATGTGGCAGCAGCCAGTAAACCAGCCCAAATGAAGCACAAGTATGCCCATGGTCTACTCTGCCCTCCCACCGTATCTGTGTACTGGGTTTGGCTCCTTGAGGAGTACAGGGAAGGGAAGAAAAGGGAACAAGAGAAAAGGGAAGAGAAGAAGCTGTAAGAAGGAGAGCAGAGGAGAGAGGCGAGGCGAGGTGGGGCGAGGGGAGGGGAGGAAATAGAAAAAAGGAGAAAGTCCTAAAATCCCTTTTCCCCTTTCTCTTTTTCTCTCTGAAAAGCGGCAGTTTGTCTTAGAGAATTCCCAGCTAGCAGGCAGGTTGGGAGGGCAAAAAGAGGAAGGAAGGAGGAAGAAGAAAACTCAAGGGCGGCAACTCAGAGCTGAGTACACAAAAACATCTTCAAAGCAAGGAGCTTGTTTTTCAAATACACCGTGGTTTCGCTGGAAACAACCAGAGCTGAGCCGGGAGTGGGGCCAATCCCAGGGCTGCTGCCAGCCCCGAGCCCTGGCAGCGCGCCCTAGTGCGCGTGTAACCCAACCTGCGCCCAAACTGCCCCCGTCCCACACCGAGACCGAGAGGCCCCCGACCCACACCAACAGGCTGCCACCTCTTCGGGGCACTACGACCTTTCTTTTTCCTATTCTCTGCAGACCCTTGCCAAAGGATGGGTTCCACAACAGCAATATTTGCCCGTGATGCTTTTATCCTTTCTGGCTCTTTTTCAGGTCCAAGCATTGCTCACCCTGACAACTTGCTGGAAAAATATCCCAGTGTCTCCTTTTGGTGACAGGGAGGCTGCTGTGATCAATATCAAACACAGTGACCTCTGGTATTTCTGATGGCTCCCTGGGCAGCTAATCATCTCCATATACTTAGTTACTGATGTCACAGTGGTGCGGGTAAATATTCCTGACATATATTGCTGGGGAACGCTGTGCTAAGCAAGATGGATTTCTTTCTTCTTCCCCTCCGTACGCACTGCTCCTGCGAATGTGAGATCCTAAGGGTGCATCAGACCGCACAAATCCCCAGACTTGTGTCATCTGCTCCATTTTCTGCCATTTTTGCTGCCTGCCACTGGATGCTTTTTCAGATGCTGGGATCTTGGCAGCTCTTGATACAGCTGAGCTGTGTGTGGCATTACTGTGCATTTCTCGACAAACTAAGGTTTTTGGCTTTAACATAGACCTGGTCTGGCAACAATTCTATTCTAACACCCTAATCACAAACTCTGTGCTTACATATCTTCCACCCCTTTTGCAGCATGGACTCTGGCTTGGTGTAAGATATGTGCCCTGGGAGTTACAGGACTTTAATAAGGACAAGAAATGGCGGATTGGATGAAGGGAAATATCCTTTTCCCCAGGTGGAATGAGATGGGTTGCTGTGTGACAGGAGTGCTCTGCATTCTCTATACACAGATGGGAAAACCTGGCAGAGCAAACATTCCATATAAAAACACAAAAATTTTGATCAAATTGTGCTGTCCAGCCCCAATCCCCAAGTAGCAGCCCTTCTCCCCAGCCCTGTTCTCTGGGCTGGATGCAGCAGGATGCAATACGGTCGCGGCCGGGTGATGGTCATGGGAATTCTGGCATCATCCCACTCCAAAAAAACTCAGTGAGCAGGCTGTGCCAGCACAGAGCAAAGTGAGCTGGAGCCACAGGGCTTGGAGATCCACAAGAATCTAGGGCTGTTAGAGTTAGTTCCTTTTTTTCACTGGTCATAATCCTCTGTTTTGTAAACTAACACAGCAGATGTGAATGAAGAAGTTTGGAAAGGAGACAGGGAACACCTTCACACAGTATTGTGGCTCTTCCTTCAACAGGAATAGAAAAAATTAAGCAGCAAGGTTCTTAACCAAGGGCTCATGGAAAGTCAGATTACGCACCGCAAAGAAAAACATGACAAAATTAAAAAAGAACAGGACAAAGAAATCTATTGGACCAGAAACTTCACACCGGTGAAGCAGAAGCCATCCAAGGAGCTGAGGCCCATGCTGGGGGCCGTCACGCTGGGCCTCATCCTGTTCATCGCCGCGGTGGTGGCCTGGTGCTACTACACGGTGTCCCTGCGGAAGGCCGAGCGGCTCAAGACGGAGCTGATGGACCTGCGGGCGGACGGCTTCGTCATCAGGAACCAGCACGGGGAGGTGGTGTTCCGGCTGGCGTTCCGCTCGGGGAGCCTGGACCTGGAGTCGTGCTCCAAGGAGGGCGAGATCCTGAGCTGCACGCGGTCGGACCGGGGGCCGCTCAACTTCTTCATCCAGACGGTGAAGCCCAAGGACACGGTGATGTGCTACCGCGTGCGCTGGGAGGAGCTGGCGGCCGGCCCGGCGGTGGAGCACACCATGTTCTGGGAGGACGCCCACTGGTACGGGGGCTCGGAGATGAGCACCCAGCACTGGCCCATCCGCCTGGCGGGCTACCAGGAGCCCGTGCCCTACGTCACCAGCGACGTCTACTCTTTCCGCGACAGCTTTGGGGGCATCCTGGAGCGCTACTGGCTCTCCTCCAAGGCAGCGGCCATCAAGATCAACGACTCGGTGCCCTTCCACCTGGGCTTCAACGCCACCGAGCGCTCCCTCTTCTTCCAGGCCCGCTACAAGGACTCTCCCTACAAGCCCCCGCCGGGGCAGCAGCCCTTCCCCGAGCTGAGCTACCGAGTGTGCGTGGGCTCCGACGTCACCTCCATCCACAAGTACATGGTGCGCAGGTACTTCAACAAGCCCTCCAAGATCCCTGCTGAGAACGCCTTCCGATACCCCATCTGGTCCACGTGGGCCCTCTACAAGAACGATATCGATCAGGATAAACTCTTGCGATTTGCAGAAAAGATTAAGAAATACCATTTCAATTGCAGCCACATTGAAATTGATGACATGTACACACAGGCCTATGGGGACTTTGACTTTGACCCTGTCAAGTTCCCCAACGTAACTGAGATGTTTGCAAAACTGAGGGAAGATGGCTTTAAGGTCACTCTGTGGATTCATCCCTTCATACATGTGGATTCTTCAAATTTTGGTGTGGGGATTGAGCGTCAGCTCTTCATCAAGGAGCCGTCGGGGCGGCTGCCGGCCATGGTGGAATGGTGGAATGGCATTGGGGCCATCCTGGACTTTACCAACCCAGCAGCCCGGGACTGGTTCCAGAGTCACCTGCGCCAGCTCCGTCACAAGTACGGCATCTCCTCCTTCAAATTTGACGCAGGTGAGACCAGCTACCTGCCCAAGCAGTTCAGCACCTTCCGGCCTCTCTCCGACCCCAGCATCTGGTCCCGGCGCTACACCGAGATGGCCATCCCCTTCTACGAGCTGGCTGAGGTACGGGTGGGCTACCAGTCGCAGAACATCTCCTGCTTCTTCCGCATCATTGACCGCGACTCTGTGTGGGGCTATGAGCTTGGCCTCAAGTCTCTCATCCCTACAGTGCTCACCATCAGCATGCTGGGCTACCCCTTTATTTCTGCTGACATGATTGGAGGAAACTTCCTCCCCAACAAGACGGATGGAGCAGTTGAGATCCCGGACCGGGAGCTGTACATCCGATGGCTGGAGCTGTCAGCCTTCATGCCCTCCATGCAGTTCTCCATCCCACCGTGGCTCTACGACAAGGAGGTGGTGGAGATCGCGCAGAAGTTCACGGAGCTGCACGAGTCGCTGGTGGCCCCGCTGCTGCTGGAGCTGGCCGGGGAGGTGACCGACACGGGAGACCCCATCATCCGGCCCATCTGGTGGATCTCGCCCCGCGACGAGGCCACGCACCGCATCGACTCGCAGTTCCTCATTGGGGACACCCTCATGGTGGCTCCTGTGCTGGAGATGGGCAAGCAGGAGCGCGACGTCTACCTGCCGGCGGGCAAATGGCGCAGCTACAAGGGGGAACTCTTTGAGAAGACGCCAGTGCTGCTCACGGACTATCCTGTCGACCTGGACGAGGTCGCCTACTTCCTCTGGGTTTCCTAACCGGATCCTCCATCTGCTTTGGGAAAACCATGCCTTATGCTACAACTTTTTAACAAATAATAATTCTAATTGCACATTTCATTTGGGTCTGGGATTGTGGAAATGTATGAAATAGACTTCGTTCTCCTTGGGGATTTTTTTTGTTTGTTTTTGGAGGAAGGTGGTCTATTTTGTTTAATGTGGTGCAGATGGGAGGCTGCAGTTGGGTTGTAGTAGGCAGAATTTTCTCTTTGTTTGTGAAGACTGAGTTGTTATGCAGTCAAACCTAATACCTTTTCGGTTCCCTAGGATTTTAAGAGGTGAGGTTTGGTTAGTGCCTTGTGGGAGCATTTCTTGTCCTATGGGAGCATTCAGCACTGGCTTGCGGTGTGTGATGTGGGAGGGTTGCTACAGCACAGCCTGCCTTTAGTTTTCTAATATGGCAAGTATATTTAAAAAGACATTTTTAAGAGCAGCCAACGAAGTAGATTATAGAGAGATGTATTTACAGATTTATTTCCCTCCCCGTCTCATGGCACTGGACTAACACTTGCCCGTTTTCTTGGGTATGAGGCAGGCCAGGTTACATGTGTGACATGCAGTTATTTCAGTTGAACAGACTATATATTGCTTGCATTCCATCTCCTTGCCCATCTGATACTGCTGCAAGATGGGCCTGTGTGTTTTGCCACGGGTGTCAATATTGCCTTTTCTGTAGCAGCACTGTTTGTACCAGCGTGCCCACTCAAACTTTTTAATACATTACGGTTCTGCTTTGTTACAGGACAGTAACAGGTATTGTTTTCTTTTTTTTTTTTAAGGACAGATGAGCTTTCAGGTTTGTTGCTGGCAGGACTGCCTGAAGCCAATCTCTAAGGGTCTCTGTGCCGCTTCCCTGGGAACAGCAGGTTCTTGCAAGCGGCACAAGTCATGGATGTAATGTTTGCTGCTAGCCAGCTTGCTGGTGGGTGAAAAGCACCAGGTTTTGCATTGATGGTTTTGTGCCAGTGGGTGTTCTCACTGCACCCAAGAAAATGTTCTCATGTAGCATGAAATTAAGCTAATATCCATCTCCGTTTTGGGTTGGAGTTAGAGAAATGATAATGTTCTGTAGAGCTTTTCTGAAGCAGCCCTTCTCTCCCTCATGAATATGCAGGGGATTTCTTCAGCTTTTGGGCTTGTTGTCAGAGGTTTCTGGAGGGGATGTGGGGTGACATGTTCCTGTGCCCACAGTCCCCAGCACTAGGATGGGTAAGACTTCGGCTCATGTCCCTCCCGTTGCCATGTGGGGATTTTCTCAGCATTTCTCCCTCCTCCTTTTTCAGGATGCTTTCCCAGCTTTCCATTTGGTTTTGTTCAGGAAGATGCACTTACAGAGACACAGGCAATCTCCACTCTAAGCAATCACAAGCAGGGTTGTAGTCTGGCAGCCCTGTTCCCTGGGGCAGGACTTTCCCAGCTGTGCCCTGGCTGCTGGCATCTCTCAGCCCATGCCTGCTCGGAACTGAGCCACACTGTCTGAGAAGGCAAGGGGCAAAGAAAGCACAGCAGCTGCAGGTCTTCTTATGGGATTGCATCCAGGAATGAATCCACCACCCAGGGAGATGGAGCAGCTTTTTGGGTAGAGTTGGATACCAGTGATGGTCTTTCTCTAAAGCCAACTGCCTTTGGGTTTGCAGGAGGCAAAAAAGGAGATGCACCTATGGGTTGTGATAGCGTCCACAAGTGGAAACTCAGGTGTTTGGGGCAATATCTAAAGTGCTTGTACAGTTAGGAAGGAAGTGAGAATGTTCAGTGTGATGGATGCTGTCCTTGGAAATCTTCAGAAGCTGTCCGGACATGGTCCTGGGCTACCTGCTCAAGGTAACCCCTGCTTGAGGCCTCCAGAGGTCCCTTCCAACCTCAGCCATTTTGTGAGTCTGTGCTTCTTTGGAACCAACCTGATGTCTGTTTGGATCTGCTCTGAGTAATTTTGTGTTTGGGCCTCAAAACCAGTCTCAAGGGAGTCCTCAGGTCCAGCAGGAGCACAGGCAAGTTCCAGGCTCAGCCCCTAAGCCAGTTTCTTGTGGCTTTTAGCTGTGAGGGCTCAGATTTGCTCTCTGGCCCCAGTACAAGTACAGTACAAGTGGCTTTTCAGGCTACAAACATACTCTGACAAGGTTTAGCCTTCCTAGCAGAATCCCTTTACTGTGAAAATGATGGCAGGAACCACATGAGTGCCTTGGTCCCCTCTTAGAACTCAGTAAAATATATTATACTTTGTGTAGGAGCAGATGGGGAGAGCTCGTGGCCACTGCTTCCGTCTCTCAGCTCAGGTGAATCAGGTGCCAGCTGCCGAAGGAGGCAGAGGCTGGTGCTGCAGCTGGACTCTTTGGGTAGTGGTGGCAGACTGGCTGTCAGACTGGATTGTTGTGAGTTAGCCACACGACACAGTGTTCTCTTGCCAGGAAGATTTCTTTATTGCCGTAATGATCATGGTCATGATGTATGTCTCTATTTCTACTTTCTGAAACAAGCCTTTTATATTCTAACACGCATAGTCAGTACATTTCCACTAACAATCCATTGGCTAGAAAGCAAGTGAATTCCATAACAAGTCTTCATAATCATCAGAAAGTTTATCTTATGGCTAGGTACAAAACACCCCTGTTTATTCAGACCCTCTGTCTCCTTTCCAGAGCCTCATTATCAACAAGTCGACACTCGACGAGGCCAAGCTGACCTCTCCATCTCCCACATGGGTTCTTAAAGTCCTGTGTGGCTGCACTCCACAGCTTTGTGCCAGAAAAGTACCAAAATTCAGCAGGGCTCTGTCAGGAGGAAAAATCTCCATTAGACACACTGTCCTCCTTCCCCTCCCCTCAAAAGAAAGTTTTATTGTCAAAGGTGTTTATTAACTAGTTGTGAATGAGTAAGATTATAGAGTAACCTTATTTTTCTAAATATTGTGGTTAGGGCAGAAGTGGTCATGGCCATTCAGTGCTCCAGCTAGTAGGAGGGGGAAGCCAGGAGGAGAGCAGGGATGAAGCCCTGGAGCAAGGGCTCGTCTGACTCCCTGGGTACATGACCAAGCCTTTTTGGGGACAGGCTCAGCAATGCTCCCTCAAGCTATCTCATAAGCTCCTGGATGCTCTCTCCATCAAACTTTTTACCAAAACCACTAACACTATGCTGCAGCCCAGGTCAAGCATCCTTAAGACTTTGCAGATCACAAGCTCTCTGTGCATAGACATTTTGGGAACCAATACCCAGGGAGGTTTCTCCGGGCTACACACTGGGTCACTGTCCAAAACCAGGTTAACTCAGCCAAGGAAAAGCCTCAAAACAGGTGATGGGGATTGGTTCAGTCAGCACTAGCAGGTGGCGATGAGCAGCAGGTCAGCATGATGCCCATAGGATTGGGTTTTGAAGCTTATTTTGTCATGTGTCAGCTTTTAGTGGGTGGTTGGATTTCACATGCTTTCCTGAGTTGGACTGCAGTGCTGGTGGGATCATTTTTAACCACTTTTCTAATTCTAATTGTTATGAAAACAGAGCTGTAACTTGAATTGCCTTGATTGATAAAAAACTTTGGAAAACAAAATGAAGTTTAACTTGTCTGTTTATTCCAAGTGTGGTGGTAGGTTTGGGGCTTTTTTTCACCCCAGGCTTCATTGAAGTTAGAGTTGAGGCTGTGGATTTTTTAATGTCTTTACTGCTTGTGTTCTGATGCTTTGATGAGTGTTTATAAGTGACAAGCTGACAGCATTCTGCTTAGATGGGTCTGAAAGTGCCCCCTCGCTCAGCACAGGCTGGGATGGATCACAGACCACCTTCCCTGAGTCCTGCATCGCACCAGACAGTGGTGCCCTTATTTCTGCTGACTACCCCCAAAAGGTGTCCTCCAGTGCCAGCATCAGAGGGGACCTGGGCTTTTGCTGGTCCATGCTGATACAGAAGATCTGTGGTCTATTTGCAGGTGATGAAGAAAAGGAGGCTGCTTGGTGCTTCCAGCATGTGTCCCAGGAGGTCACTCTGTCTGTCCCTGCTGCCCCCAGATCCCCTTCCCACACTGCTCTAGTAGGACAGAGGGGCCAGGATAGAAGTTTGTGGCTATATGAGCACCAGAAACAGACCTATGAAAGCCACTAAGAGCCTGCTTTGCCCCATGCCACCCCCTCATCCCAAATAATGTTTTTCCTCCTCACCCAACACCTTACTGTATGAACCAAAGACTGCTTTGTGGCACCCAGACATCACCAGCACCAGACAACACATGACTCAAATGAGGGGGGCTTTGTCTTACTGCTTTTGCAGTAAAAATGAATTTTCTCAATGCCTTCTCCCTTAGGTGTGAGAAGCATCCGTGCACCAGACTGATGCTTGTGGGAGTGAAGCTGGAGCCTTGTGACAGGCTGGATCCAGCTTCCAATGGAGTCCCAGTAATGCAGATGTCCTTCCTTGCATCTGGGGGGTTTGGGTGGGGTTTTTGTTGGGTTATTTTGCATTTTCCTAAAATCTGCAGCTGTGTCCAGTAAGAGTGTGTGAGGCTCACCAGCTGCATGGAGTTTGCACTGCTCAGGGTCCCAGCTAAGTGTGAATTGGACCCTGCTGATCATGGGATGATGCCGAACCATGTGCCAAGCAGCAATCAAAAATACATTGAGAGCTGTGCAGGGAGCAGGGAGGAGTGTTAATGTTCAACTCCAAATCCCACTGAGGTTTTGGCAAAAGCCAAATGCATTTCAAACCAATGTTGCCTATGGATCCAGCTCTGCACAAGATCACAGCTTTTTGTAAAAGGAAGAAAAATGAGTAAAAAGAAAGGAAAAAAGAAAAGACAAAAAACAGCACAGATCTGTGGATAGCTGTGATGAAAGGATGAAAGGACAAGCTGACAGCAACAAATTCCTTTTGAGTGTGCAGCCAGTCTGGTAACCTTAGGGAAAAAAACAGCCTCCTCCATCACACCCAGTCCCAGAGTCCAGGAAAGCCATCATGCTGGGCTGGGCCATGCTAAATCCAACCAAGCAGAAAAAGACAGGGACTGTTTTTTTCCATTTTTTTTGCTACAGGGGATGGGTGATTTGTAGCTCAGCAATCATCTAATATCAAGGATAATAAAATTCCCTCTAAAAATAAAAGCATAAAGGAAGCCTGGGGTGAGTGATGTTCCTTTGTCACCAGTCCCTGCAGCAAACACAGTGCTTGCTCAGACTAGGAATGCTAAAAAACAACAGAGACTGAGGCGTTGTGAGGAAAACCAGATGTTCCTCCACAGCGCACATCTCAACAAGGACAGGCACAAGAGGAGAGCATATAGGGATGGGGATTTGGAGAGGGATTTCTGCAGCCAAACAGGCTTGAACTTTCCCTGAGGGAGATCTGCTAAGGGTAGAGCAGCCTGAATAATCCCCAGGAATTGCAGTATACTTGAAGATGTTTTTTTTTTTTCCCCAGCCTGTGATTCAGGAGAGCAGCAGACCCATGACTGTGCACACCAGAGCACACAGATATAGGGCAGTGATGCTGCATGAGGAGGCTGGAACCCAGCTCCCCACAGTGGGCACCAGCAAGGTTTGAGTGAGCACCATAAAGAACCTCAACTTTTTTCCTACTGAATGCATGAGGAGCTTGTCTCGGGCTCTCTTCTGTCCCCAAAGCTCAGGGGGGAAGCCAGTGAGCTCACACACCAACATGAATCTGAGTGTTGGTTCTCGATCCTACAGCATGACAGAACCGTTGGTGAGGCTGTGGAGCCTGAGCATCAAAAAAGCTCCGGAGTGACTGTGATGCTCTCAAGTCCCCCATAAACTCATAACATCAACCAGCTCCAGAGCAAATCTCTAAAGAAAGAGGTTCTTCTGGTTTGGGCCAAGCACTGCTTTACCTCTCAGGTGCCACTAGCAGCCCATCAAGGCTAGGGAAGGAAATTGCCCCTTGCTTTGGGAAGGAACATCTCAGCCCAGAGACCCCAGGACTCTCCTAAACTTCTCAGTCGCATTTAAATTTAAATTTCTCTTAGCTTAGAAATGAGGAAGAATGGACTGAGAGTGGAGGGCATTTCAGAGGTAGCCCACTTTACCCAAGCCTACGGGTGCTGTTGAGATGCCTTCATCCAGGAGAAGTCATGTCTGTGGGATGCTGGCTCAAATGGATCAACTCTGCTCGTGTTATGGGAGTCTTCACCAAGTCTTCATCTGCAATCTTTGTGGTGGTTAGACTGCAACCTTTGAATCTAAATCAGGCCACAAACACAAACAGATCCCTTTAATGGTCTTCACCAATGCATGACTTGTTGCTAGTTTTTAGTCTTGACTGCTATTGAGACTTCATCAAATGCTTGCAGACTTGAATACACAACAGAGACATGTTTCTCAATAATTTATTTCATTAAAAGGAGATGATTGCCACAGTATTAAGAAGTGCTAAAGCTTCTTTCTGCTATATTGGATAACCCTATCCATGGGAAATGGAAACTCACCCTGCTTCAGCACCGATCTGATTTACAGGCTGAAAATTTGAAGTCACCTCCTTTGGGTTAATCATGGATTTTTTTATTTTATTTTTAAGAAAGTTCTCTGCTTCAACTGCCTTGTCCACTAAGCAAATCGGGGTTAATAAGCATCTTACAGAAACAACTGCAGCACAACTGCCTGTAAACCACAGACAAATGTAGTCATTTATATAATGTGAACGGCCTTTCTTGATGAGAAAATATTAGAAGGGGAGAATCTCCATCACTACAATGTCAAACAGAAAGAACAAAGGTATACATCCAATATGTTGCTTTATTACTCCACTGCAATTGCAACAGTAAGAGAGGTGGTAATATTTCTTCTTACTTAAACAATTATACATTTCTACTTCAAAAACTATTAAAATTCTGAGGTCATTCAAATCAAGTGTTCACTAATCCACAAGACCATAGCAAAGCAGATGGAGGATCCGGTTAGGAAACCCAGAGGAAGTAGGCGACCTCGTCCAGGTCGACAGGATAGTCCGTGAGCAGCACTGGCGTCTTCTCAAAGAGTTCCCCCTTGTAGCTGCGCCATTTGCCCGCCGGCAGGTAGACGTCGCGCTCCTGCTTGCCCATCTCCAGCACAGGAGCCACCATGAGGGTGTCCCCAATGAGGAACTGCGAGTCGATGCGGTGCGTGGCCTCGTCGCGGGGCGAGATCCACCAGATGGGCCGGATGATGGGGTCTCCCGTGTCGGTCACCTCCCCGGCCAGCTCCAGCAGCAGCGGGGCCACCAGCGACTCGTGCAGCTCCGTGAACTTCTGCGCGATCTCCACCACCTCCTTGTCGTAGAGCCACGGTGGGATGGAGAACTGCATGGAGGGCATGAAGGCTGACAGCTCCAGCCATCGGATGTACAGCTCCCGGTCCGGGATCTCAACTGCTCCATCCGTCTTGTTGGGGAGGAAGTTTCCTCCAATCATGTCAGCAGAAATAAAGGGGTAGCCCAGCATGCTGATGGTGAGCACTGTAGGGATGAGAGACTTGAGGCCAAGCTCATAGCCCCACACAGAGTCGCGGTCAATGATGCGGAAGAAGCAGGAGATGTTCTGCGACTGGTAGCCCACCCGTACCTCAGCCAGCTCGTAGAAGGGGATGGCCATCTCGGTGTAGCGCCGGGACCAGATGCTGGGGTCGGAGAGAGGCCGGAAGGTGCTGAACTGCTTGGGCAGGTAGCTGGTCTCACCTGCGTCAAATTTGAAGGAGGAGATGCCGTACTTGTGACGGAGCTGGCGCAGGTGACTCTGGAACCAGTCCCGGGCTGCTGGGTTGGTAAAGTCCAGGATGGCCCCAATGCCATTCCACCATTCCACCATGGCCGGCAGCCGCCCCGACGGCTCCTTGATGAAGAGCTGACGCTCAATCCCCACACCAAAATTTGAAGAATCCACATGTATGAAGGGATGAATCCACAGAGTGACCTTAAAGCCATCTTCCCTCAGTTTTGCAAACATCTCAGTTACGTTGGGGAACTTGACAGGGTCAAAGTCAAAGTCCCCATAGGCCTGTGTGTACATGTCATCAATTTCAATGTGGCTGCAATTGAAATGGTATTTCTTAATCTTTTCTGCAAATCGCAAGAGTTTATCCTGATCGATATCGTTCTTGTAGAGGGCCCACGTGGACCAGATGGGGTATCGGAAGGCGTTCTCAGCAGGGATCTTGGAGGGCTTGTTGAAGTACCTGCGCACCATGTACTTGTGGATGGAGGTGACGTCGGAGCCCACGCACACTCGGTAGCTCAGCTCGGGGAAGGGCTGCTGCCCCGGCGGGGGCTTGTAGGGAGAGTCCTTGTAGCGGGCCTGGAAGAAGAGGGAGCGCTCGGTGGCGTTGAAGCCCAGGTGGAAGGGCACCGAGTCGTTGATCTTGATGGCCGCTGCCTTGGAGGAGAGCCAGTAGCGCTCCAGGATGCCCCCAAAGCTGTCGCGGAAAGAGTAGACGTCGCTGGTGACGTAGGGCACGGGCTCCTGGTAGCCCGCCAGGCGGATGGGCCAGTGCTGGGTGCTCATCTCCGAGCCCCCGTACCAGTGGGCGTCCTCCCAGAACATGGTGTGCTCCACCGCCGGGCCGGCCGCCAGCTCCTCCCAGCGCACGCGGTAGCACATCACCGTGTCCTTGGGCTTCACCGTCTGGATGAAGAAGTTGAGCGGCCCCCGGTCCGACCGCGTGCAGCTCAGGATCTCGCCCTCCTTGGAGCACGACTCCAGGTCCAGGCTCCCCGAGCGGAACGCCAGCCGGAACACCACCTCCCCGTGCTGGTTCCTGATGACGAAGCCGTCCGCCCGCAGGTCCATCAGCTCCGTCTTGAGCCGCTCGGCCTTCCGCAGGGACACCGTGTAGTAGCACCAGGCCACCACCGCGGCGATGAACAGGATGAGGCCCAGCGTGACGGCCCCCAGCATGGGCCTCAGCTCCTTGGATGGCTTCTGCTTCACCGGTGTGAAGTTTTCAGGCAGGAAAGTGTACATGGCACTTGTTTTCTCTATCACTTCTTGCAGAGGTGTGGGAAGAAAGTTGTCTCTGCAGCCAGGTTGGGGTTCTCAGGAGAAGAAAACAGGGAGTTCCCACCTCCACCGAGACCCAGAGCACATGTCTCTGAAAAAGAAGAGGATATACATAGTCTGGGAAGAACCTCTGAACCAAGGGATCATTTGTCATCTGTTCTCTGTCTCAATTTCAGCTGCTCTCATTGCCCCCACACTGTCAGCTGGATGTGCTGCATGTGGGGTGGCATCCACAGCCCCAAAACACCCTGCAGATGACATGCCAGGATCCCAGCCTGGAAACATCCAAGCAATATGTGCCTAAGCTTTTTGGCTGCAGCCTGCTCCCCTGTACATGGCCCCAGGAAGGAGGCTGCTCAGAGAGCCAAGAGCTGAGCGCTTTGCCTGTGCTGTGGGACCAGCCAAGCACTGTGCTGTGGGTTCAGAGTCGAAAAGTGAAGCAAGGACCTGGAAAGCAAAGAGCAAAACCAGGCAAAGGAGGAACTGGGGTGGAGAGGAGCCATGGAGATGCTTGTGCATGCCTTGATCCCCAGGATGCTGTGTTGTCTCAGGGGCTTGGCACAACAAGGGCAGGACTAAACAACTTTCCTTGCCCCTTCTAGCCCATCACAGGTGGAATGCCCCAGGACTAGCAGCGGGGCAGCCCAGCTGCTGATCTTCCTGGGAATCTAGCCTGTGGGGAAAAACAGGGACCTGAGGATCTCCGAAGCCCTCTGCTCCAATCAGGGGTGCTCAGGTGTGAGCCTGAACAGCTGGGTTCTGGAACCTGAGAATGGGCTCCATAACACGCATCACACTCAGTATATGTCTTATAGCAGCAGCTGGGGCAGACGTTGCAGCTGGGGATTTTTTTTCTTACAAAAAGGAAGATCAGAGAGCAGGCTGCCAGGCAAAGGTGCAAGGACAGAGTACAACATAGACACAGGATGTTTGGGGCAGGAGCTGCAGAAAAGGAAAGATGGGGCACAGCTGCACAGTATGAGTGCTGGAGTGGCCATGTCAACCTTCTGCTGGGTGCCTGTGATTTTCCAGGCTGCCAGACGCTTTAAATGGGATTACAGCAGCATTAGGAAGCGATTAGCAAGAGTGGGTGGTAGGCTGAGCTAAATGACCTGTCCCGCAGCCAAGTCCCATTGAGCCTTTGCACAGACAGGAGCAGCTCTGGTCACTCTGCCTGTGTCACCCTGGGCAAGATGCTGCCTGCAGGAGGGGATGGGGTCACATCTCCCTGCACACATAATGCACAGCCAGCTGAGCCCAGCCACTAGAAAATGGGCAATAGGGAAATTGGGCAAAAGAGACGTTGGTAGGAGATGCTGCACTGGCATTAAACCATGCTCCTACATAAACACCTCTAGTGTTAGAGTTAGACACAACCAATAGAGCTGAGCAATGCCTCAGGGACTCTCTGATGTCCAACCTGGAGCTGCTTCCCTGCTGCCCATCTCCACAAGCTTGGGCATCCACAGCAAGCAAGGGGTTGCAGCCAGCACCAAACAACACATGGGGCTGGAGCACATAGCTGTGCGTGCTTCAGGACCTACAAATGTGTGGGCATAGCTCAAATGAGTTCCCTTACTCTCTGCACTGGGGAGTTCTGGGCTGCCAGTGACAGAGCTACTGCTATCAGAGACAAGGCTGAGCCTTGTATGGGCCCTATCTTGGGACTGGGAGGTTTGAGAGGGGAGGAAAGAAAATGCATCCACCTGGAGAGCAGAACTAGTAAATTATTTGGGGAAAAGGATTTTTTGAACCTGTAGTGTTTCCTGAGAGAGAGGAAATAAATGGCTTTTTCTTCCCTAGATCTCTTCTGGGGTTTTATGCTCCAGAAATGGCTGATTCTGCCGCTCTATTCCCCATCTCCACTTAAAACTGGGAGCAACAGGGGCTCTCTGGATTGTCACCGCCCTCTCAGGAGGTCGGTTTATTATTTATGAACCACTTTGAATCTGCTCTATTTTTAGGCCATTTCCCCCTCCATGGGTCGGAATTTGTGACGTGCATGGAGGAACCAGCACTGCTGCTGCCACTCAGGGGTAAAGCAATGCAGTTTGTAGGAGAGGTTTTACGCCCAATCTGTCTTGTAGTGCTTTGAAACCCTGGTGTTTCAAAGCCAGCAGATGCAATCCAGTCCATGTGCTCAGCCTGTCTGTGGGCCTGGTGCACTGAAATGGGGATGCAAAGGATAGCAGTGCAGGGACAGCTGGCAGTGGCACAGCATCACCGGCTGACTCAGGGAACCAAAATGCTTCCCCTGCTTGCAGGATAGTGGCAAAGCCAACACAACAGCTGAGCCAACCTCTGCGGCTTGGCTCAGGCAGCCCTCCATGCAGGCAGCCCACCATCCTGCACTGTCCCACTGCAGAGGATGGTAATTTGTACACGCTGTCAGCAGGCAGCACCCAAAAATGCTGAGTGGCACCATGCAAAGGCTCTCAGACCCCAAAAACCAGCTGCAACTCAGCACCCATCAGCATCATTTCTGGCATCAAATGTTCATGGTGGGAGCAAATTTGCAGAGCAAAGGTGGCTGAGAAATGATTTGGCAGCCTTGAGACAGCAGAACTGTGCCACACAGGGCCTTACTCTGTGCCTGGCCCAGCACCTCTTGGGTCCTGTTAATGCAGTGTGCAACTCTCCAGCCTGTGATCAGCCCCAGAGCAAAGTCTTTCAGGCACCTCCAAGATAAAGCCTTCCACCTTGCATGCAGAGAGCCTGCACATGCAAAGCCTCTTTCAACATATTTTGGAATGCGACTTTGTTATTTTGCTCCAAGATGACATTGCTGTGACCTCCAGCTCCTCTAAAAAAAGAAAACAGGCAGGGAGGACAGCAAAGACAAGCAGCATGGTTGCAGCTTGCTGCGATGAAGCCTCCCAGCTGAACCAAAGCAAAGCTTTTTCTTTCTCATTCCATGGAAACAGCCAGTCACCATGCCTTGATCAGAGATGAAAGTGCAGCATTCAAGCAGGACACACTTTATGGAGTAAAAATAAAAATCCTTTTTTGATCAGTTCTATTTTTACTGATACAGCCGCTGAATGTGGGCTGCGAGGCCCACAGCACCATTAACCCCAGCACCTTTATAATGAGGTCATTCGTTTAAAAATGGTCACCTTCATCAAACCAGTCCCTATTGCCCCAAATTGTCAGCTCTGAACTGTGCTGGCATCAAGTCTGTGCCAACACCCTGCACTGATTTCCCAGGCCTGCACGCCAGGAATCTACACCCAAGGGGTACAAGGTGCCACCACCTCCACAAACACCTGGCAGGGGTTGAGCAGATGGAACACTGCAGTCTTCACCACCAGGCATTTCCAGTCCTTAAAAGAGCAGCAAAATAGGGAAGCGAAAAGGAAAATGACCTCTACAAAGTGCCTATGGGGGAAAAAATGCCACTGAAAGCACGGAGCCATTGACTTGCTAAAGGGACTTTGCAGTCTGCCAGCTGTAAATCTGAAGGGAGCTGGGATGAGCAAACCCTTCTGCATATTAAGTTTATCCAGTACTTTGAGTGAAATTGCTGTCCCATCTGATGGGAGATAGGAGGCAGGGGGACTCGTGGCAGAACGGCTGCTCCATGGACACGCTCCTCACAGTGGCATCAATTTGTCCCCTGCCCTGCAGTCACCGTGGGGTCCTGGGTTTGTCCCCACGCGGTACAAGCCACTCCTAAGTCAGCCTGGAGGGACACAGGTCCCCAGGCAGTCACGGGGACAGCCAGAACATCCTTTCCAGGGGACCCAAAAATGCCTGGTTTCAGGGACTCGCAGGGTGTCATTTTGCAGGAGAGAAGTGAGAGCTACCTCCGTGCCTATGGGATGCCACTCCACGTCAGTCCACAGCCACGCAGACATCACCACACCAGGATGTGGGGTACAGACAGCTCATCCCAGAGGGGACATGGCACACTGGAAGAACCTGCAACTTCATTGCCTCCTGAGACAGAAATCCACATTGCTCCTGTGTCTCCAGCTGCCCTGCCCTCCACACTGCACTGGCAGGCTGCAAGCAGAATATGCCTGAGGCAGAAGGAAGGGACCTGCATATCATTGGCTTGTCACTGTCACAGGTGTGTTCTCTCTGGCACAGTGATGGCAGCATGCAGCCAGCCCTTGGGCCATAGTGGCAGCCACAGACATTGTGGTGGCACCGGGTGAGCGCGAGGGGCATTGCTGGCACGGGCAGATGTCACATGGGATTTGGGCTCACCATTCATCTTCCTGCAGCAGGAGAGGAAGGGATGGCAAACAATCATCCTGCCTGCACTCAGAGGTTTCAGGAAAGCAGAAAGCAAAAAAAAATAAAAATAAAATAAAAAAAAATCAATCCAATGCCAAATTTAAAAACAAACAAAACAAACATTATTTTTATTGTTTTCCCCCTAAAGTCTAAACACAGCCATGATTCAGCACTATAACAATGCTGCCTCAAGCAAAAGGAAACAAGCAACCCCTCTGCTGCTGGTTGCACCAGGCATCTTGAGGATAAACTCCAAAGTGCGTATAGGGAGCTCACCAGAAAAGGGCAGAAATACTGCCAGGACATTGCGCGTCTGCAGAAATGAACTGCAACATTCCCTCTGCTGAACCTTAAACATTTCCACCTGTATTGCAGCAACTGGTACTCTGCAGCTCAGTTACGCTTCTTGAAGCTGTCTGCATCAAGTGATGCTCCAAACCCAGTTAAACACCTCATGGGTGTTTGACCAGGTCTGCCACACAAAAAACCCCACAGTGAGTCAATCTTGGCAGGAAATGTCTTAATATCTAATACACCTGACGATTCCCTCTTCACAACATCCTCTTTCTTTGTTCTTTGCTGTGTGCTAATTGGTAAGATAAAGTTTTAATAGGCTGGTTTTTAGCTGCACACAAGCAGCGCAGCACAGCCAGCTCACACCTAAATCACGCCCACTCACAGTGCCCAAATTTCCCCAAGATGCTGAACACGCAGGCCCACAATGTGAGGAAAAGGAGAACTGAACAAACCTGTCCCCAAAAGCCTTGAAGGTACAAATGCAAAAAGTGATGCCTCACAAAGTGGCCGTGGGTCTGAGACCAAACTCTGCGCAGGCAGCCAGCCATGCTGCTCTCCTGCTTCCTCACAAGGATCCCTGCTGGCAGCAGCAGCTCCGTCAGTCTCAGCACAGCATCACCCTCTGCCAAAGGGGAACGTGAGCGATGGCTGCAACAACCTCATGTGTGTGACCCAGGGCCCCAGCTCCTGCTGCACAGGGTCTGCATTTTGTTTCTTTTGCCCCTCACAGCGTTGTTTGATGAACACAGCCCTCCCACACACAAGATGCAGCTGTGTCCATAGTGTATGAAAACAGGGACAAAACCCATCCCCACAGAATCAGAATGCAGCTGGAAGGGACCCCACGAGGATCACCAAGTCGAGCTCCTGGTTCCACACAGCAACAGCCAAACCAATGCCTGCATGCAGCGTCCCAGTGTTCTGTGAGCTCCAGCAGCTCAGTGCCGTGCCCGCTGCCCTGGGCAGGCCGTTCCGTGCCCACCGCCCTCTGGTGCACAGCCCTTGGGCAGGCCCGGCCCTCCCCTGGCACAGCTCCATGCCGTTCCCTCGGCCCTGTCGCTGTCACACAGAGCAGAGCTCAGCGCTGCCCTCCGCTCCTTGAGGAGCTGCAGCCGCCATCAGGCTCCCCTCAGCTCCTCCGCTCTGTGCCCAGCACACACACACCCAGGACCCCCAGCCGCTCCCACGCCCCACCAGCACCACCGCCGTCTCCCCAGCGCTCCTGAGCGCACAACACCTCAGCCCTCAGAACACCAGAACAGAACAGCCCTCAGCAGGACCCATGCCCAGCTCCCCAAGCACCTCCACGACCCCGAGGCCCCGTCCCACCCGTGCTGAGGACGCACCCCGTCCCCACTCGCCCTGCGGCGCTCGGGTCCCGCTGCCGGGCTCGGTGAGCAAACGCCAGCACGGCGGGAGCCGAAACCCGAGCGCACCCAACACCCAACCGCTACGATGCGATACGGGGGAGGAAACGGGAACCCCTGGCACAGCCTCTGCAATTTTCCAGCCTTCGGATCCGGCGGGCTGCCCTGTTGGCGACACGGCACGCGAATGCCCGCCCTTCAGCCCCGCACACCAGCCCGAGAAGGGAGGCAGAGGAATCGCTGCGGGCTCCGCCGCTCCACACCGCTGCTGGCACCTGCCGGGGGAGGGAGGGAGGCCGGGAGGGGCTGTCCCCGAACCCACCGAGGATACCCCCGCCTCAACCGGGCACCCCGCAGCCCCACAGCCCCGCAGCCCCGCACACTTACGCGCAGCCCCGGGCCATGGCAGGGCTCCTGCAGCGGCACTACCTCCTCCCGCCGCGGTTCCGGGGCTGGGAGGAACCGGAGAGCCCGCCCCGGCCCTGCCCCCGGCCCGCCCCGCTGCCCCGGCCCGCCCCGAGCTCCGTACCGGCGGTGCCCTCGGCGCTGAGGCCGCGGCGCGGGGAGGCTGTGCTGCCCGCTGGAGCGGGGTTCTCAGTTCTTCATTCATCAAACACCTTCCTGAATTACCCGCCTTCTTTCATCAGACGTCGCTCGCAACCCCTCCTCCCTTGTTCAGCCCCTCTCTGGGGGACCTCAGCCCTGTGCCTGGATAATTTGGCAAAAGAAAGTGTGCCCGGAGTGCGGGGATGGATGGCCGCTTCTATTTCTGGAGGTGTCACTGTGCCCTGAAAGCTCTTCTTGCGTGCATTGGTCTGTAGCTTGCGTTAATAGCTCCTGGAAATCACAGAACCATAGAACCCTGTAAAGCCTTGGGTTGGAAGGGACCTCAGCCCCCCCCCCCAGCTCCACCCCCTGCCATGGGCTGGTTGCCCCCACTGCTCAGGCTGCCCAGGGCCCCATCCAACCTGGCCTTGAGCACCTCCAGGGATGGGACATCCGTAACCAAGGTTTGTCCAATTGTAGCCCAAGGTCACAACATTTACTGGTCTCCCCTTTGCAGGGAGTTCCTCATTCTGTAGGAACCGAGCTGCCAGGGGTGGTTGTCCAAAGGTTTTATTGAGAGCTCATCTTCACTTTCCACTAATGTGCAGGTGCGTGGTACATCTCTGAGGTGAACTCGGGGTGGATGGTGTAGCTGCCTCTCTGCACTCCTCCCAGCTTCTTGAAGTGGCTGGAGTCCCACCTAGGAGAGGAGGCATGCGGTGCTACATGGGCAGGATGAAATTCTGCTTCTGGCTGCCAGCACTGCAGAGACAAGCACTGCCCACACAGCCTCCCATCCCCTATCAGCACCTCTGGGTACTGAAGCCGAACAGTGGAGCTGAGATCCCTGGCACTGTCACCTCAGTGAGGTCTCTCCCTGCCACCCCCACTCCTTGCACTGTCATTTTCCTAAAATCTTAGCTTCCAGACCCATGTGAGTTCAAGAAAATACACCTTATTCTCAGTGGAGAAGACTTTGAGAATCATCTCACCAAGGCTTGGGCGTGCAGACAGCTATGGAGACCTCAGTGCTCCTTGTCCTTGTTTGTTTTCAGTTTCTGGCCTCAGAAATTTAAGGCCAATCATTTTCTGCAAGCCTAACTTCTAATTTTGGATCACAGGCAGTTAGTTGGTGCAGTAGCACAGCAACAACTATGCTGGAGAACAGCCTCCTCTCTCGGCTGCTTCCCTGAGGGTTGTTCTAGGGAAAAAACTGCCTCTGCAGTGGAAAGATCCCAAAGATAAACACACAGGGATTAAGGATCTGCAACGGGTGAAGGACATGGCTAATTACTGTGTAAAGGGCAGCATGACTGGGGAATGGATCCTTGGATGACAAAAGCAGGTGATGGCAGAAAGCACAAGAGCTACACAGGCAGCACAAATGGGGCACCAAAATCTGTTTGGTGCTAAGCCATGTACAGCCAGGTTTAGGGGCACCACCGAGAGTTTGGGTGCTGTGCAGTCCCAAGGACTGCAGGATGCAATCAAGCACAGCAACACCTGCCTTTGAGGGATGAAATTCAGTGGCTTCTTCTTCACAGATAGCAATAATGGGCTCCAGCTCAGCACCACAATGATGCCTGCTCTGCCTGGCTGTGGCCTACTGAATCCGTAAGATGGAGGAACTTGTTACTGACTGACCACCATAATGGGATCCACTACCCCTCGGGATCTGCTTTCTGCATCATCACTCCCAGAACAATCCTCTGAGCAATTTTGCATCAAACCCGAACAGAAAGGGACCTAGCCCCTTGCTGGTGGTAGGTAAAATAATAGCTTTGCACCAGGGCAACTTGCCTTTGACTGGAGCACTCTCACACATACTGTGTTCATACCTAGGGCTCATGTATGGGTATGATGGCTGGGGGTGATGTGTAGGTGCACAGAACGTCACCATAGGGCTGAAATTGCAACATGGGATGCTCCTGCAAGAGACAAGAGGCAGAGTGAGCGGTGGACCTGAGAATAGAGGGCTGTTTTTCCCAACCCACTCAACCCAGCTCATCCCAACCAACTGATGTCATCCTAGCCTACCCAACCCAACTCATCTCACTTCAGCCCAGCTCATTTGAATCCAAGCCATCCCGGTCCAAACCAAAACACTCACTGATCCATTCACAGCCCATCCCAGCCCAGCTCAACCTTACAGTCCGTTCTGCTAGCGCATGGAGATGCTTCCTGATGGCAGGGTCCCCATCGACATAGTAGTCCATCCCTCGCAGGCAGTAGTGGCGACCAGAGCATGGGCTGTAATAGCCCTGGAAGGGTTTCCTCCCTGACATAGTGTACACAGGCTGCAGGGACGATGGTGAGAGCTGTGATAGCCTGCGCAGCATGTCACCAACCACCTCCCTCTCTGCAAGCAGAAGGACAGAGAGGGTAGCAAAAAGGAGGAGCAGGCATCTGATCAAGCAGATGGCCACTGGCATGGCACAGGCACAGCTACAGCTGGAGCTCTGGATGAGGGCAGTTACCAAATTGGTTGAGGCAGGCAGGTTTCGGGGGATATGGCACAGGTATGCTTTGAAGAAAAGTCTCCATTCTCTTCTCCTGCAAGGAGTGATTGCAGCCTTTGTAGCATTGCCGCCATGTCACAGCAGAGCCCTGGGTGCTGATGGCACCCGAGGTAGCTCCAGTTTTGCAGGGGTAAAGTAAAAGGGGCCAGATTCTACCTTGGGTGGCAGGGGGAGGTAGGTGCTGTACTTGTCCCAGGCTGCACTGTTGTAGGGTCCTGCTCGCCAGGTGATGTATTTGTCCTCATTGACAAAAACTGGGCTGTATTTCTCTGAAATGAGAAACAGACAGGACTGACCTGTGGGGCAGGTGGCTGCCAGTGGGGTCGGGGATGTGTGACACAGCTGGAACATCCCATCTGCTCTCTGAGTCTCACAGATACAACACCGTGGGTTCAGGGGCACTTGAGAGGTGCTGCTGCTGGGGTCCTTGTTAAGGTCCATCGGGACCTTCATGGGTGTGAGTGCCAGCACCTCCATTCCACTGGTCAAGAGACAATGCAGGCAGGGTGAATGGTGGCACTGAGAATGAAGGAGGGTATGTCCATTCCAGCCCAATCCAGCTCGTCTCAACCCAACCGTGGGAGCCAGGAGGGACGTGTCCTTCAGCATCACTGAGCACCAGTAGGTGTTGAGGGGCTACCAGTGGGGTGAGCCCAAGAGACCCCAACATGGGGATGCTGACAGGTGGTTACAGCAAAGCTACAAGCACAGATGGCAAGTGACGGCCACTTTGCCACCACTGGGGAAATGCAGAACGTAAAAGGAGGGGTGGGTAGAGTTGCACCTAGAACTGGCAGCTCCCTGCCTTGTGGCCCTCAGTGATGTGAGGCCCTGTGTGACAGAGGGGGACAGGTGGGAACTTACAG
This sequence comes from Centrocercus urophasianus, assembly GCF_019232065.1. NCBI lineage: Eukaryota > Metazoa > Chordata > Aves > Galliformes > Phasianidae > Centrocercus > Centrocercus urophasianus. The sequence goes on along the minus strand of NW_024884922.1, from coordinate 554,728 downwards.
TACCTTCAGGTTTGGTCAGCCAATATTTCTCAGGCCAGTAAGCAGTGGGGTCAATGGCATTCCGGTACAAATACTCCTGCATCACAGCCTTAATCAGCTTCTCAGGCTGACCTTGGTGAGACATATTTTGCTCCTGGGGCACTGTTAATCCCTAAAGACAGTGGAAAGTGAGGTGAGATACCCAGGTGATGCACCTGCCTTTATCAGCACGGGGAAATGTGGTGAAGCCAATCACTGATTATCAGGCAGAACCTAACATTGGAGACACGCCCCAGAACTCACCAGGAGGGTGAATATCTGTATAGAGGGTGCGCGCTGGGGACAGAGAGTGGCTGGGTACCACTACCTGTTCTCTTCTGCATTTGTGGTGCCTGGGACATCCAGGTGCTTTGCAAAGCAGAGGATGGTGTGGGGACAACAGGGCCACTACGTATAAGGCCAGCAGAGGTAGGGAAAGAAGCTGTGGGATAAAGCCCTGCAACTGGCAGAGGCCAAAAGGACGGGTGTGCCAGGATGCCTGGGCTGCAGGAGATGCTTCTGTCTCTTAGTAGCTGTGACATCCTTCTCCATGCCCTCTGCTGGCTCTCTAATTATAACACACACGTTAATGAGGCTGCAAGAGATAACCCATTTTGTGGTATGCTTCACATCAGAGCCTGCCTGGTGGCTAGACTGTGTGGGGAGAACCATATGGCTGTGGACCATAGGGACCTCCCTAGCAAGATCATGTCTCAGAGGTCTGTCCTCCTCCAGGAGCAGGGCTGGGAGATGTTCTGCCACACTCAGGACTGGGCAAGCCTCAGGGCTGCGAGCTGGGGAATCCATCTGACCCCATCACAACCACATCACCTGGATGCCCTGCCTCATTTCCCCCTTCCCAGTGGATGCACTCTGAAACCTGCTGATGGTCAGGAATTGTGTGAGAGCTTGTGCTTGTCTGCCCCATAAGCACACTTCACAGACACACACCAAGCCCAGGGGAGAAGAAATGTGGAAAGTAAAAATGTTGTTTCTGCACTGGATGAGGAAAAGGGCAATTGATCTAAAGAAGAAAGCTGTAGCATATCCTTAGAAATAGCTGATCCCATATACATATTAGTAATCCCATATACATATTAGTAACATAGTTTAGAAATATAGTTACCAAATTACATGACAAATTCTTTCTCACAAAGCTGCAATAGGCTTTAAATGTTCTAAACAATGTGGGTATAGTATTCTGAACTAGGAAACATATTGTAAGGTTGTTCATTAGGCCAGCAGAAGTGAAATGCATTTAACAAGATTTCAAGGAGTCATGGCCTTTCACAAAGCAGAACTGTCCCACTCTGTGGAATGTTAGGATGCCATAGGCAGGCTCCAAGATACTCCCCTCTATCCTCCTTCCAAGCTTATCTCTGTGCAAGGACAGATGGATGACCAGAACAATGACCCAGTGTAAAGGGCACAAATGCTAGGAGGTAATTAAACAATTAAGAGGTTATGTTTACGTTTATGTTGTAAAGCAGGCATCCAAAAGTTATGTCCAGATGTTTGTTAAGAAAGCAATTGTTAGAAGGCAATTAACCAATGAAGATATCCATGTTTGGGTGGCAAGGATTTGTGTTTACTTGGTATGTGTATGATTAGTGAAGCGTTGAGAAGATTGTGAACCTGCAGTACTCAGCCAATGAGGAGCCAGGGGAGAAGGAGGTAAGCATCAGGCAATAGGGGATAAAAGATGGAACACTGTTTTCTGGGTGCTCTCCTGCTTGCAGAAGGCCTGCCATTGCGAATAACATCTGCTTTATTGGAGATACCGTCCTGGAAAACTATTTGGGTATTTCCAACAGAAGCCACAAGCACAGACATATTGCTGACCAGGGAACACGAGCATCCCCTGATATGGAGACTGAGGCAACCCATGAGTTCCCCTGTGCCACCCCTCACCCAGCCCTGAGCATCCTCAGCCAGGTAAGGGAAGAAACCCCGAGGCTATTACCTGGGTCACAAATTTGTTTTCTTTCCATAGCTGCTGTGGAGTCTTCTCATAGATGGTCTTTTTCATGGAGCATGGTGGCCGGTAAGCATCGGTGTAGGTGCTGACAGGGGTCTTGTGCTTTTGGGCAAAGAGGAACATGGTGCTGTGGCCACAGGGATGCTGGATCCTGGTGGATCTTGGGGTGGCTTACAGGCACTGCACAGGGCTGGAGAACTTGTGTGGAAAGGGAATGGGGACTCGGTGCCTCTGTTCTGGAGGCTCCTTTATGTCTTTGTGGTCTGTATGTCATTGGTGACATCACAGTGTGGGAGAAGGGAGACTGGGACACATTCTGTCAGTGCTATGGTGTGTTCCAAAGGATACCGAGTCCTGGAGTAGTGCTCAGTAACAGCTCCCTGCAACCTGCATCCCTGCCTCAGTGGGCACTGCTGCATTCCCTTGATCCCAGCCTTCCTCCCCCTCCCACAGGCAATTAGATTAACAAGGATAAGAAACAGTTTCAGCTGATCCCAGTCAAGGTAACTGTATTTTGGGAGGTGCAGGACCATAGCTTGTAGGCATTTTTGGGTTTCTAGGCCCTCTCTCTCCTCTTTGCCTTGAAGAACGCAGTGCAGCACCATGTTGCTCCAGCCACCACAAGGCAGGGCACTTGGCTCCTACCCACATGGCTCTGGTCTGTGGTTTTGGGGTATGAAGAGGAATTACTGACTGCTCTGGGGAGCTCTCCATGTGTTAAGTTGTTGGGTTGGTTTTTTTTTTTCATTAAAAAGGGAGATTAAGGTCACCTTGTGTGGCTCATTTGCTATTGCAATAGTGAGCTCTGCAGGGCTGGTGTAGGTGAACGATCCCCAAGCTCAGTGCAGGCAATGAGGTTACAGAAGGGGAGGACTCACAGAAACCACGTGCTCTTTTTGCCCAAATCAGGATGCTGGGCGGAAGCCCCGTACTTGGACACCTCTTTTCTGAGCATCCCTGCACTGCTACAGGTTTTCATCCCTCCTGACTGACCAGCAATGCCTGAACATCAGCTCTGTCCATCTGTTAGTCCACCCCTGATTTCAGCATCAATGAGAGCTGCGGCACCTTGGGACACCATCCTGGCTCTGTTTGTATCCTCACACCCTGCTGTCCAGTTCCCTCCAGTGACAAAGGCTGGCAGGCTGGTTTTTGTATGTATGCTTTTTAATATCATTAATTGTTACACTACACACAACCAGTAACAATGATAAATACTGCCATGAAAATGTTAAAAAAACAAAAATTACATGTTTCTTTTTTTTTTTTTTTTTCAAAAAAAACCCTAAATTTTAAATAAATTAATGCATAAAAATGGTGGTTTGAAAAAAAAAAAAAGAAAACCCAAAACAAACCACAACACATCTGATCTGTTTAAGGCAATACTCTACGCGGACAAGAACAGAAGTACAACGTGTGCTACATGTTCTGAACAGGAAAAAAATAGAAAAAAAAAGAACGTACGAGATGCAGACTGATGCTTCGGGAGTGAAAAACTCCCCAAACCAGATAATAAAACCAATGGCCAAGTTAAGTGCAGCATTAATACACTCCGCATGTCACATGATTAGCAGGTTCCTAACATGGACTAAGGTCAAGCTACAACAAATTTATCTTCCTAATTAAAAGGTTATTCAGGTCAAACCCTACATTTAACTCTACTTTGCATTTGGCTGTTTCAGCTATGTTTCACTATATGCAAGGACAGCTGGAAATTCATCCCCTGTTCTGAGATTAAGGAAAAGGTTGGGAGGTCTCTCCTGAAAGGCATTTCCATTAAATATATCCCAGAAGGATCCCATTTTCAGTGACCCACAAATGCCTCCACTGGGCACCAGGCACTGCGCGGTGGAAGGAGACCTTGGAAGCATTTCCTTGGGGTTTAGTGTCTTTCAAGCTGAGGGCATGAAATGGACTTGATCTGAACACAGAAGAGGGCTGCCTCCCTGCCTGCCGGGTCATTTGGAGCCTGCTGGATGCACAGCCTGCTCTTTGCCAGCACGGGAGAAACTCAGCCATGGATACAGCCATGACATTTGCTGTTGAAGTTGGTGTGAAGCTCCATACCTGCCCAGACAGCCCATTGACCCCAATTATTAATGCAGCCCAGAACTTGGCCACTAGAAGGTGGACAATAATCTAAATGCCAAAAATATCCCCCTCTCCCTCCAAATTTAAAAGAAAAGGGACAGTAGCCACTCCCTGCCAGCTTCCCCTGGTGGATCCCCATCAGCTGTGACGCATGAGGTCAGCAGTGCCAGCTCTCACCAGCACTGACCCATACGTTCCCAGTAAGGTGCATGTCTGCAGGGTGCTGCCAGGGGGCAAAGAAGCTTCCTGGGACATGGTCAGAGCCTCTTGTACTGCCCTGCTGGGGTGCTTGTGGAGGAAGCTATAGTACACGAAGAAAGAAACTCAAGTGGAGTTGCTAAAAATTAAGACTTGTGATAGCCAACAGCTGTCTGGACTGCTTTGGGTCTGGGTAGGAGGGGGAGAATGCAGGACGGGGCTGAGAATCATTTTGGTGCAACTGCCTGTGTTGCCCAACACCAGTTCAAGGTGGGGACGGGGGAAAGATGATGGCTGCTTTCAGAAAAGAGTGAAAGGAGGACATATGCAATATAACAAGGCTTGCAATTCTAGAACTAACCATTGTACATAGATACCAAAGTTTACCTGTGACAACTACTTATACTTCTATCACTACTGCTGCTTTCCTCGCTTCCTTGCCTAACCCTTCTGCAGTTTGGGAAGCTGTAGCTGTTGGTGTGATGGTCAGCTCTGGCTCTCCCTCCATAAGCCCACACAGCACACAAAGGGACTCAGCTGCAGGATGCACTGAAGTCTGGAAGTCGCACGTTAGACAGGGAGCAGCTCTGCATGCAAGTGGCGTCTACTTTCAGAACCTTTCAGAAAACTATTTTATAGTGGTTCATTCCCTTTGTTATTAAACTGAAGGTTCAGTAGCCCCTGCGGAAGGATTTTAAATGGTTATAAATGTGCATAAGGGGAGGAAGGGGAATATCTTTATGGATTTTCTCCCCTGCAAAAACTCTGTCATCCACTAGAGCCATTCTCCCTGCAGACCTGCATCCATACCAGCATTTGCGTCATAGCAGACAAGGGAACCACTGAGAGGTGTCCCAGCTGTGCCTCCTCTGGGTGTCAGGCTCATGCAGGATCTTGAGTCCCAGACCCTAGCAGGGTGATGGTGGCTCACACCAAGGTTTTCAAATCACCTGGGTGACCCTCAGCCCTACAGTCTTCTTCTGGGCTGCTCAGGAGGGCAAAGGGAAATCCCGGCTGTCTCACTGGCTCTCCCACCATCACACTTGCTGCATCTCCTGCTGGGCTGCTGTGAGAAGAGCCGGCAGTGGTTTTCCACCTCTCCATGGGTCTGTATCACATCACAGCTTACTGGAGACCGCACCTGGGGCAGGTAAATGGGCAGCTAGGGGAGGGCAAACACCTCAATAAGTAACAGGACTTATCTCAGCACAGCCTCTCAGTGGCTCTTCTTCTCCCAGTGCTTACTGCTCTGCTTCCAATAACACATCTGAAAGTAACATTTTAATAAGGCTTCAATTGTACCTTCCACTCCCAGATAAATTCCACTACTCCTCTCATCGCTTGTTACTGTGGAAATGGCTGTTTCACAGACTGGGTGCAATCAGCAAGATGTGTTCTTTCCAGAAGCAAATGCATCTTTGGCTGAAGCAGCTTTTCACAGAAAGGCTCAAACCCACCACCAGTTTCTGCTGGTAATTTGGCCTGGGAAGCAATGGGAAAAGTTGCTCTCTATGGGTGCCAGGGAAAGCTGCAGTCTGTCCTGGTGTGTGTGTGTGTTCTGCTCTGTGCCATGGCACTCTGCATGTCCTGCTCCACGTAACCTCAGTTAGCCCTGGCCCTTGCCTTCCCAACAAGCTGCCAGAGGAGTGCTCAGCCAGACAGCATCTACCCACTGTGATCCTGGGACTGCCACCAGTGGACACCTAGAGGACATTCTGACCAACTGTGAAAATCTACTTTCAAGACATGAAAAGCAGAGAGAGACAGAAGCTGTGAAGAGTCAGTTCTGAAGGATGCCAGAGGCCAAAACCAGGGCACATTCAGGGTGGCATGTGCAGCCTGTGCTTGCTGAGCCCAGCAGCAGCCAGGTGATAAAGCCTGTTCTGGTATAGGTAGGAGAGGCCATACCCCATGTGCGCTCGAAGGAAGAAAGGAAAAAACGGCGAGACCAGACAAATACACCTCATATTGTTACATAAATGCTAAAAATAAAAGCATGAAACTGCCCTGGGAATATCACAAATGAGCATTGTGGTGATCTCTGGCATTCAATTAGAGCTCACTATCTGAGTTGTAAAGCCATCTGCACTTTGAAATCCCTTACCTCTGCTAGCAGGGGATGGTGCTGTTGGGCCACTGAATGTTACTGTACATTCTCTGTCAGCATGCACATTCAGTAGCCAGCTGTGCAAAGGCAAAATAACTGGGAAACATATCTTTGCCAAACATCGTCCCTAAAGCTGTTTAATCTCTACTGAACTCCACTCTGCAGCATTGATACACGAACACAACCAGAAGCTGGTAGAAGAAGAGCTGTTTTTTGCAGTATTATGAAAATATGTGTAAAACTTTAATAGCATGCTCCTTGCATCTTGCTTGCAGAGCTAACCTAACAGTGGTGCCCACTGTACGCTCAGTAACATCCATGCAAGGTGGTAGTGTCATGGGAAGGCAGATTTCTTCCCAGTGCTGCAGAAGAGAATGGATATCTAGAGAGGATGTGACTTGCCTGGGGCTAGAGCAAACATCTAAAATGCCAAAAGCAGCAAGATCTCATTTCTGTACTCTGATGTTCCAGTAGAGTCTCTGCAGTAGTATTTGGTTGCACTGCCAGCTCAGGGACACGATGTTTTTTGAGTGTGCATCTGAAAGCAAGCTTTGCTCCTTGCTGGTATCAGCACTGTACTGAGACAGATAAGCTTGGACTACTGGGACCTGTCCTAGGCCAAGGCAGCACTTGGCAGCCTTTCCAGTTATTGCTTGTTTTCCTTCTATCATTCCATCTGGTGCTCAGCTGGGACTCTCCTTCCTTCAAAAGCATCTTCATTTTGCTGCTGAGTCACATGCAGGGCGCTGTACTTTTCAAGCTTCCTGTGCACTGTTGTACAGTTTGCAGGCCACCCTCAGGACACATTGCATGGAGAGAGAAGGTTTCTGCTCAGGATTTCAGACCAGTGTGTCAGCCAGCACTCAGCTGAGCAGAGCAGCTGCCTCCTTCTGTGAAAGGAGATGGAGAGCCAAACCACAGCAGCTGAGTCTGTCCTGTCCGTGGCTGAGCACAGCATCTAGAAGTCCCTTCTGAAGTCTGTGCTCCAGCCTTGGCCCTCTGCTTTTGCAGTTACAAGGCATCTGCAGGCAATACGGCCACAGGAGAATAGCAGACTGGAGGGCCAAATGTACACCCTGGGGGCTGACATGCAGTGACATCAGATTTGATCCAGTGTTTCTTCCAAAGGCTGGCTTTGAGATAAGTCTAGTAAGATCAAAGGACCCTTTGGGAGGGTCATCTAGACATCAGCCTTCTTCCAGCTAAAGATTATACAGCCACCAGAAAAACAGACTACATCCTGCTATCTAAAGACTTTCTTTGACACTGGGAGGATAAACAGACATTTGGAAATGGGAAGTTTGCAGACTGGAGAAACAAAGTTGAGCGCTGAGACATTGCAGTCCAAAGACAGCTCATGCTAAAGAGCACAGCTGACATTTAATATGAGGAAACGATTTGCCTAGTAATTTGGAGACTAAAAGTACTTAAAATCCTAGCAAAAAGCTGGTCTGGCTTTAGGAGGCATCAAATTCATTTGTTGTAGGCGCCGGCATCACTATAAAGAAGCTTAATTGCTTGCTAATTTAGATGAACAGTAATGCAACCTTTCATACTCAGTGGCATACCTCCCTCTGGTATTCAGTACATTTTGGATGGAAAATAGGGTCTGAAAAGGCCATCTGGTATGGTGCAAACACTGATGCAAAGCAATGATTCTCTTTCTTGCAAGCAAACTGTAGCTGGGAGAGCACCCAGCATCTTTACAGCTTTTATAGCTTCACAGTGCTGCAGCGAAGAGTCAGGGGCTGTGCTCCTTGCTTTAACCTTCTCCAGGCCATGGCAGCAGATACCCTGCTGCTGTGGTGTAAAAGAGCAGCGGCCACATTCGTGTACTCCTTCCTGGGAACCCACCACAACATAACTTTAATGAGGGCACAAGGAAAACCTTACGGCTGGAACAAAGGTCTGAACACAAGAGAGACAGGGAGAGCCAACGCAACCCGCTGTTAGCACATAACACTGGGCTGGCCATCATGTTCTGTAACAAGCCAACAACCACATCTCAGGGTCATAACTGATTAAAGGGCTGCAATTCAGAAGGGTTAGTGATCAGTTTTCTATGATAGCCACACGTGCAATGCCTTAATTCATTCAGCCTTCCTGATAATGACTCTACACAGGTAACTACTTATCCCCACCATTTCTACTTTAATCCCCTAATAAAATATATGAACACAAAGCATAGAGAGGAGAAGCCAAAAAATTGCCATTTTATGGTCCTGTACTATCATGCCAAAACAGCTATTTGTGCAACCAAATCCTTCTGCGAGCAGGGAGGAACTCTGGGCCTGTGCTTCTCTCTATATTTGCAGGAAGCACTGGGCTAGTTAACGTTTGAATTAATCCCCCCCCCCCCCATGTGCAAGTGAATATCTCCCTCCAAAGGACTTTAGGGAGTTATGCTGGAAGCAGGTGCCCATCACACAATGCAAAGGGTGGAAGGTGGCTGCAGGAACTGGAAAATGCCTCAGGCCACGTGGCAGGCAGATAAAAGCAGCAACAGGGGCAAAAAAAGGACTTGGTTGAGGTGCCATGATGCAATGGTTACAGAGAGTTGCAGTCCTGAGAAACTCATCTCAGCATGTCTCCTTTGATCCTTGTTGAAACATGAAAGTGATGTGATGGTGACCTGTGGGATCTACAGTTTGAAAGGGCTGACCCATGGAAACAGACACCTCATTGCTTGAGAAATGCTCTGAGCTCCTGAGCAAGGACTGTAGGAAGGGCTGAGTGTGTGCAGCCTTGCTGGAAGGCACAGACACTGACTCAGGAGGGTAAGCACAATGAAGACGTTATATGATACTGATGCTGAACTGCAAAATCCTGCTTTGGAAGTGTGAACCTTTAAAGAGATTGGGCCATGTGCTACAGGATTTACTTACACCATGGGATTTCTTTAAAGTTTTAACCACGTTCTGCATTTGAAAAATAGACTCCTTGGTATTTTCTCCCAGCACAGTGTCGTTAGAGCTCCCCTCATCCTTTCAGAAACGTGCTCATCTCACACAAAAGAAACGAGGAACTGGGGACCAGAAGCTTTGTGCTTCCAGTCTTTTGAAATACTCCCCCTCATCACTGCTGTATGATGAGAAATTGAGAGGAGTTCTAACTGAGGAACACTCTCTTCCTAGGGGAGTTGACAAGTTAATCAGTGCTTCTGCACTAGGAGGCAGAAATGCTCAGTAAACAAGCTTGCTCAGTCTCTTTCTGTTCGTTGTCAGATAGGGCCAATATTCCTGTTTTAGGAAGAGGGAAAACATCTTTCATAGTTGCCTGAAGCCAGCTCCTGAATAAAGCCCAGGAGTCCTGAATGCTTGCTCTTACGCTTATGCTGTGCATGACATCATGACTTGTACTGCACAGAAAAATACCCATGGTGTTAAGGGGCCTTCTCATCACTGAGAGAGATGAGACTTCTTAAAGAATCAGATCATGATGTGTAAATCTGAGGCAGGAGATCTGTACTTCAGGGTGGAGGCATGGTTCTTTCTTGTGGCCCAGGGAATTCTGATAGGAAATTCAAAACTGCCCTAACTTTTTCCCTCCACCAGTCTCTAAAGCAAGTGCTGGTGTAATGCAGGCAGTCTTTCTGGCTGAGCAGAAAAGGACACAGTTGTGCTTGTGTCAAAGATCTTGTGGCATCAGAGAATGAAGCCAGCTCATCCACCATCTGTGTCCCATGTATTCTGAAGCCAGCAGTGTAAAGATGAGCAGGAAAGGACATGTCTCCTAATTCCAGACATCATTTTGTGTTGAAAACAATCTGTTGGTGAGCTGGCAATTCAGTCCAGAAAGGAAATGTAATGCCAGGTTTCCTGACACAATTGGTCCTGATGTGGGACAGCTCTAACAGACAAAGCTTGGTTCACAGGTGGGGAGAGATGCGATAAATAAAGGTTTCCTCCTGTGGCTTTTTTTTTTTTTTTTCCAGCTGAATCTGCTCATTATCCTTCTGTTGCTTAAAACTCCCTTAAAGTCTGACACCACAAGGTTAACAAATCTCTCCCACAAGCACCAGGAGATGCAGTGTCAAAGGAATATCAACAGCCAAGCTCTGTAAAAATATGCTTTCTTCTACTAGCTTTTTCGGCACTGACCTTCAGTTCCTGTCTTAGCAAGTTTCATTTTTTCTTAGTTGAACAAAGTTGGAGACTTTTGGAAACAAATGGGTCTCACAGGAATTAAGTATAAGCTGAAGTCGGTATAACTGAATTCATGACTATGGCATTCTCAGTCAAAGACTGAATCCCCTCAGAGCATGGATGGATCGTAGATCAAATGTAATGTGTTTGGAGATAATGTGGTGCCAAAGGAAGACTGCACTGGATATGTGACACGACAGCTCTAGCTAGTACTGACTCACAGTGAAATGCCACCTATTCGCCCTCTTTGCAAGTGAATGAATTGTGTTGTGTTAGTCCTAGCTAGAGCTGCCCTAAGAAAGGATGCCCTATTCTGTTGCCATTTGTGCCTCTGTTGTGGTACAATTTTGGTTACACAGATCAAATCATGCTTAGTGAATGAACTATGAACTGACCTCAGGTAAACCCCTTGACACCTCTTGGTCTTGCAGGTAGGATTAACTGTAGCCCAACTTTCTGTTCTGGAACTAACACCTTACGAAATATCCCTGTTGCCTACAAAACCCCCAGAATGGTCTCTCGACCCTTCTGCATTCACTTTTCAGACCAGTCAGTTCTGTCAGGCATTGCCTGGCACTTTGAGCAACTTGTTTTTTGTTTAACAATAGTTTAAAATAACTTATCAATCTATCATAAAATGAATTTTTGGGTTTCTCCTAGCTCCATGAACACAAAGAGGTGCACGTCCTACCATAGGAGGAAGCAATGGCTGTTAAGTTTTACAGTTATAGTGGAAAGCACTGATCACAGCCTGCCGGCCTCACTACTGGATGTGACAGGCGGTGGAGGAGGTGGCTTGGCAACACATGCAGGTAGGATTGACCGATTTAGGGGGGATTAGATCAAGGTCCTCATCATCTGGGATCTCATCTAACCGGTACCCATCCTTCAGCAGCTGGATGTTCAAGTCTTGGTTGATCTGCTACAGACAAAGAGACAAACAGTCAAACACTTGCAACATATTTCTTCTGATAGTTGGATGAGGAAGCAGGTCTCTTACTCTGGAATATATTTCCCATATATAGTATGTTAAATATATATGATATTTCCTGTCTATGAAATAGGAAACAACAATAATCCAACTGGGAACTGGGCAGTCTAACCACTTAGTCTGGGGCATTAAAGCAGCTGAAAGGTGGTCAAGCCACTTGGCTCTTTGTAATCTAAGACTGAAGGGCAATCTAGCCAGCTCTGAAGGAGCAACCCTTCGAGACAGAGCCCTCTAATAGCCCAGACAATTATATATCGTGTATACTCTTAAACACTTCTAAATGCTTTAGTGGTATTTTTCCCCCAGGAAAAAGGGGTACAAGGGACACAAGGGGGACGAGTTTTCAGTGGCTCATGTGCAGAATGGCTGCTCAGCACTTTGGATATAAAATCAGATCCTACAGAAGCAGCAGCGAGAGGCTGAGCAACTAATTCACTGGAGAGCTTGGGAATATATTTAGAAACAATACAATGGATTAACAAGCCCAAAACTTCCTGCCTTTTCTCTTTAAGAGGACAAGAGATCATATTTTTAAGTCCTCCCTGAAATTTCTGCTTGCACCAAGCAAACACCCATTAGGCAATCCTGGCCCCATAAGGAATGGAAATAGCAGTGCACTCTCAGATCCTTTACTTGCGTCCTTGGCAAGCAAACAGTTGCTGAACTGCTATGACAGACAAGTTGATGCTTTTGTACTACGTGGGGCAACACTGTGGACTCAGCAGAACTGGGAAAAGCTTCAGTGAAACAATGGGTCAAAAGGGCTGATTAGGCAGACCTGTGTCTGTGCCATGCCAGTGTGAGGATGGAGCCAGCTAGACCACTGAGAAGAAAGAAGCATGGCACAGTTTCTGCCAAGGGCCCTTCCAAAGTTTGCACCACCGGTAAATACCTTGTGTAGCCATTTTTGGCTTCAAAAGGCCACTCTAGACTGTTTCTTGTTGCTCTACTATCAGCATTAATAACAAGGATGGCAGGAGAGAGTGTAACTCACCTCAGCTGACGAGTATCCCGAGGAGGAATATCTGGACATGTCAAAGTCATCATCACTGCAGGGGAGGACAAGACAGAGCAAAGAAAGAAACAGTCAGAGAGCCCTGTATTCCCCAGTTAGTCCTCCCTAGTGCTGTGAAGCTGTCCTTTAGGCACAGAGAAATTATATCAAGGGAGCCTGGAGGGCAACTTTCATTTGTGAACCTCAGACATTTCCAAAAAAGTGCTCTTTACTCTTGCCTTTTTCTGCTTGTTTACACACACACAGACCTGAAATCTGTCGTGAAAAGCTTGCTTGCACTGTAATGCATATTATCTTATTAAAACCTTGCATACCTGTCTGTATCCAGGGCTACCAGTGGCTTTTCATCTGGACTCTGATCTAATGACGAATAGCCCTTGTTGGGAACGACGAGCCTGAAAAAATTAAAGGATGTCCATTAACCACACAGTACAGCTCAGTAACACACATGGTTGTATCGAAGCCATATGACAGGTGAGACTTCCCCATTTCACTGCTTTGCACTGGACGTACCTTGGGAACATGCTCTTCTCTGGAAGACAGAACTTCTTGGGAAACTCTGGGTGTCATTCTGATTAACCTCTTCACCTAACACTGCCTGCCTTTTCAGATTTTTTTTCCATAGCAATGAGTACATGGCCCTTGCAATAAGTAAATGGGAGAAGTAGACCAGGGAAAGCCAGGGGCATACCACTACTACTATTCTACTACTGGAAATCAAGGACTTGGTTTTTCTGCCTGAGTCCCTACCCATCCTGCATAATACAGCACTTCTAAGGTGTCACTCTTAAATTCAATAAGTAATCTGATAAACTCGAGCTAGTGGGCACAGCACAGGAGTTGAGATGGACGAGCACTTCTTAAATCCCATTCTTCTATGGTGCCTTTCAGTTAATCCTAAGTGTTACAATGGCTGGTGATGACTTTGCACCTTTAATTGCCTGAGGGAGTCTGTGTAAAGGAATATAGACTTCAGAGCATCTAAGATAAGGAAAATACATTATTCAATGGTATCCAGTTCACAACAGAGTTCTTTCATCCACAAAACTGCACAAGGACTTGAGATCATATTTAAAATAAGATCAACCAGACTGAGCAAATGGAGCAAGATACTATGTTTAGCAGGTGTGAACTCAAGAGTGTGATGAAAATCTCTTTGCTCAGTGGGTTAAATCAGATTCTCTCCCAAATGAATGACTAGCCTTTAACAAGGGACTAAGACTTTGAGAAAGTCTAGAAACAATAATATGTCTCATTCATGCTTCAACTACTCTATTGCAGCTGCAATGTTCTGCTCAGAAGAGCTCAGGAAGCCATTATGATTTTAACAATCTAAAGGCATTGAAGATAGGAAAGAATGGGGGATAGTAAAATATTTCAAATGTTATCACAAAGCAGATGTATATGCTCATGGTTGCATTTTCTTACTGTATTCACTGAAACTAAAGTCTAACTAAATTAATTTTAAAACTGATGTAGAATTTCCAACCTGCTGCAAAAAATGGGACCCACTTGCAAAATTCAATAACCCTTCCCATAGCCTTTAGAGAGTCCTTCTACTCCCTGCAAAGTAGGAAAGAATTAAAGAAGCAAAGATGTCTGAAACGAAAACAGAAGCTGTGAGCTAGCAGCAGCTGCTTGCCTACAGTGATTCCAGAAGCACTCACTTCCATACTTGCTCTTCAGTTTTCAAGCTTCTGCTCCATACACAGTCACTGACCGTTGTTACTGTATTGTGAATGAATGAAGCACCATTGGGGAACAAAGAGAACAGCCCTTTGTGGTGTTATTTACTTGATTTAAATAACTCACTACGTCTTTTTCTTGAGAAACATCTTTTTTTTTCTTAGTACAACTACAAGAACTACAGCTTTTTTATAGCAGATTGAAACTGTCATGTCTCCGTCTCTGATTTAAGTTTTTTCTTCACATCCCAACTGACCTTACTTTTGCTTTTCAGTGTCCTTGGAACAAGCCTGGTCTGTGGTTATACTTAATTTCATCTGTGGAGATTGGCTTTTTGTTTTGCTTTTTGTCCCTTAACATGAAATACATTACAACAATATCTAAGTTTAGCTTATCCTCAGAGGAGACTACAGTATCTGTGTAGAAGAGGTGCAGATGATGTTGTGAGTTCTGCCAGTGCTTGTAATGACAGTGCCAGCATCACACAACTTTGCTCACATTTTATTTGATGTTAGGAAGGCTGAGCATGCTATGGATCTAATCATTTCACCTCTAAAGCTAGTTGTCCCCACAGCTCACAGAATCACAGAATTGTAGAGGTTGAAAGGGACCTCCAGAGATCATTGAGTCCAACCCCCTGCCAAAGCAGGTTCCCTACAGCAGGTCGCAGAGGTCGGCATCCAGGCAGGTCTTGAACATCTCCAGAGAAGGAGACTCCACCACCTCCCTGGGCAGCCTGTTCCAGTGCTCCGTCACCTCACTGTAAAGAAGTTCCTGCGCACATTTGTGTGGAACTTCCTGTGCTGCAGTTTCCTTTTCCCTCATCCTGTCTCCACTCACCACTGAAAAGAGTCCACCCTTGCCATTCTGCCCCCCACACCTCAGATATTTATAGACCTGGATCAGGTCCCCTCTCATTCTTCTTTTCTCAAGTCTGAACAGACCCAGTTCACTCAGCCTTTCTTCATAGGAGAGATGCTCCAGGCCCTTCACCATCTTTGTGGCCCTCCGCTGGACTCTTTCCAAGAGATCCCTGTCTTTTTTGTACTGGGAAGCCCAGAACTGGATGCAGTGCTCCAGATGAGGCCTCACCAGGGCAGAGTAGAGTGGAGGATCACCTCCCTCGACCTGCTGGCCACGCTCTTTTTAATGCACCCCAGGATGCCATTGGCCCTCTTGGCCACAAGGGCACACTGCTGGCTCATGGCCAACCTGTCATCCACCAGGACACCCAGGTCCTTCTCTGCAGAGCTCCTCTCCAGCAGCTCATCCCCCAACCTGTACTGGTGCATGCAATTATTCCTCCCCACATGCAAGACTCTACACTTGCTTTTGTTAAACCTCATCCGGTTTTTTTCTGCCCAGCTCTCCAGCCTGTCCAGGTCTTGCTGAATGGCAGCACAGCCTTCAGGCGTGTCAGCCAATCCTCCCAACTTGGTATCATCAGCAAACTTGCTGAGGGTGGCCGTTATCCTCTCATCAAGGTCATTGATGAAGATATTGAATCTTCAGCTCGGGAGAAGACTGAATGGCAAAGGCAGCCTGGTACATGAGGCTGGATTTCAGAAATTCATAGAGGTAATACTGAAGAACAAAAGCATCAGAGAAGGAGAAGGAAGTGAGACAGGGACAAGGAGAGGCAACACACTTCATCTGAATGAAGGAAAACATTTGACAAGAAGAGCAGAATTGTTAAAAAGGGGAAAACGGCTTTAGCTTTTCCTCGCCCTGCAGAGACTGGAGGAAGCCACTGTTCAAACTTGAAGAACAATAACCTAGATGTTTTGCAGAATATCCCACTGGAGTCTCTCACACTGTACTGTAGTCTTGTGATCAAGCCTCTGGCATTTCTGCCTTCCTGGCTGCCCTGTCTATGACAGGACAGAGCAAACCATTCTGAGGTATTAGGAGAACTGTGCCAATGTGCTCTTTGTTCCCAGAAAGCTAAAGGAGCTGGGGGATGAGGAACCATGGGCCATCAAGAACCTAAGCCAGACACCTCTCAGTTGTATAGGAACAATGGAGACTGGCTACATTTGCTACTAGCCTAAAGGCTGCAAACTTCCATTTTGCAGATCCTAAGGAAGATTCTAAAAGCTGTCTGAAAAGCAACTAAGAAATGCAAGTCTATTGATAGCAGGCTTAGTTTGGCCATGTAGGGGTTTGCATACCCTCTAAACAGTGCTCAGATTTTCACAGATGTAGTAAAGCTGAGCTGGCTGTTCTAAAGCTTTTGTCAATGGGTGCCACTGCTTAACCCTTTCTCACCCAAATCACTCCTCCTTTTCCTGGCAGCTCTAAAGCAGCAGCCTCTCCAGTGAGAAGTCTCTCATTTTACAGGTAGGCATCAGCACTAGTTCCACGTTCTCTTCCTTATTATCTTCTCCCACTAATTTCAGTGTTTCTAAATCTCCTGAGCAGCAAATCTTCTACAATTGCTCTTGAGAAGCCATCACACAGCCTACTGCCAAAAGAATCCAAGTCTTCACAGATTGCATTTGAAAACCAATGAGGAGCAGTAGGCATGGAAAACCCATCTGAGAGCACTTGCTGAAATTCTTACTGCCACTAAGAACCTGACTCCTTTACACGGTCTCAAAAACCAAATGCAAAACAGTGAGCAGTGCAGTATCTTTCACCAGTGTCACAGGGGCTTACAGATAAAACTTGACAAGGTCTTGGCATGATTTATGAGTACTGCTGTGGGTTTTGGGAACTAATTTGAAACTGATCTGTTGGATGTGCTGCATAGAGAGAGGCTCTGACCTGCCGTTCCTATTCTACTTAGTATGCAGTAATCCATGACACCTTCTCATTCATCATTAAAAATGCAGCCTTCATGTTGTATTCGTTCAGCTCAGACAGAGTTGATTTTCTTCATACTGTATGGTATGATGCTATGTGTGGGATGTAGGAGAAAAATAATGTTAATCGCTTTATTTATTTAATGTTAGTTGCTGAACGGTGTAGGGCAGAGCCATGGACATTTCAGCTTCTCTGCTTCTCATACTGAACTGCCAGTGAGGGGGGCTGTGGCACAGGGAGCTGGAAGGGGACAGAACTAGGACAAAGGGATATTCCATACTACATTATGTTATGCAAAAAAGCAAAACCAAATAACTACAAAACTGACGGCAGTTGGTCAAGGGAGCTACCGCTGCCTGGAGACTGGGCAACAATCAGTGAGTGGAGAGCAATTGGTTTGTGTATCACTTCTTCTGTATGAGTATGCATATATGTATGTTAGTACCATTCCTGTTATTTCTTTCTTCCTTTTCTGTCTTAGTCAATAGTGTTTATTCCAGCCTTTTTCCAATTCTCTCCCTCATCCCACTAGGAGGGGGGCAAATGAGCAAGTGGCTGTGTTCAGCTGCTTGCTGGGTTAAACCAGAACATGTGTAGATTCTGCTGTCATTTTAAGTGTGATCCTTCACTAAAAATTACCACCTTTCTCATAGCATGCAAAATGTGCAATTCTGTTGACTCAGTATGGTTCCTGCCCCCTGAATGCAGATAAGTGATACATTATTGTAATGAAGCCGGCATGGAAAAAACAGAAATACACTAAAATCATGTATTCATCTAAAAACTTCTTTGTTTACAGTGGATTGTAGTATTGCCTGATTATGTCACACAGAGATGAGCCAAAATGGCTCCTGCTCTGACCATGCTGTTCAAAGTGTGGAGGAGCTGTACAGCAAAGCACACAGAGATGGATGCTACACAAGTCATCATTAAGTTAATCAGTATGAGGAAGGGGTCATTTTCAAAAAAGAAGAAGGAGAATTTCTGGGATAAAAGCAGCCAAGTCAGAACTAAGCTTTAACACAGTTTGCTGTTATGTGAAGCACAAACGTACACTTTCCTGCTGGTATGATTATTTATTATGCAGGGTTGCCCAGAACATTGAAGACATATAAAACCCCTGATTTTTACCAGGCTAGGCTCACTGCTGTCTGCAGGCTCTATTATCACTGGTCCTCGACTCAGTGATAATAATCTGTGCCTGCATCTTCCCATGGGACAAAATGCAACACAGGACAGACCATTTTGAAAGGGCCATTGCTGCTCCTGCAGTCCGTTTGGCAACGGGGCAATAACAATCTTAAGGTCATTAGGAATTAATGCTCAGAGCACAGATGAGTTTTCCAGTTCTTACCTTGTCCGTGCCATCACATTGTTCTTCTTGGGCTGCTGATTAACTGGGCTTCCCATGTTGCCATTCTTCAGAGAGCCCTTCCGAGCCAGCTCCCTCTGCTTCTCTGCATGTGGGACAGACAGGAGAGAAGCAAAATTAGGGCAACAGCCTGGGTGGTCTCCATACAGCTACAGAAATCTAGACTTGATAGTAGCAAAAAGCATGGTGGAATTAATAGCATAGGACATGAGCACTCCATCTCCCAGGCAGTGATACTGTGAAGGCTGGAGAAGCTGTGTTCCAAGCTCACCAGGGGCTAAAGGTAGTATGCCCAGACACACAGCAGCTTGCTGGCAATGCCACACAAAGATGGTCGTGGAGCTTCAGGATGAGATCCAGCACAAATCTTGCCTCTCTGCAGCTATGGACTCTAAAACAGTAGTGCGGGCTGGGCAAGGAATTTATTCTCTTACATTTTCTCCTCTACAAACCGCTACTGAGGGACCCAGCTGGGTCAGAAAAGTGCCTCCATCAATCCAGAACCATGTTCTTTTTAATTCTAGTCCAGTCAGGCTTG
The DNA here is from genome assembly GCF_019232065.1 of Centrocercus urophasianus. Classification (NCBI taxonomy): domain Eukaryota; kingdom Metazoa; phylum Chordata; class Aves; order Galliformes; family Phasianidae; genus Centrocercus; species Centrocercus urophasianus. The sequence goes on along the minus strand of NW_024884922.1, from coordinate 535,784 downwards.
ACAGCAGAGTTATTACTTCCCAGGAAGGCAACTCAACAGAATAACATCCTACAGAAGAAATGTTGCTGCCTTCTCTGCTTCTCCTCATAACTGCCCGCATCCCCATTGTGTCCTCTTTTATCTCACATTGAATCTTGAAGCTTTGTTTAAGGAGAAAAAAGTGAAAGCTTCTTTAGCTACATTTTTAAACAGCATATTTTTGCTCAATTTTCAGACCATGTTCTTTTTGCTGCTGAAATGTACCTTAAATCTCTTACAGAGCATGGAGCTTTCTTTGTGTATTCACTGCAAGAGAGGATTAAACAGTTTCTCATATAGGAAACTATTTCCATTCTTAACATCTTCTAACCAAAGGATTTTAACTAGAGTTCAGGTGAACAAGCTAAGCCTTTGCAGGAAAGTAGTGCTTGTGCTATATAAATATGTTGCTGCTACCAGGATAGGAGGGATAGGAGCTCATGTGTGATGGGTTGTCATATAAATCAATATTCAAATTTCTGATTCAAAGTCCTTCCTTGGTTCTTTTGGCAAGTTGGGTTGAGTCAGCAATCAGCCACAAAACTGAGACTCATCCTGCAGTGCTAGGCAAGGCTTGTATGGAAATGAAGACTGTGGGACCAGCAAGGCAGGACCTGGCTAAAAGTGTTCTCTGGAGTGTGAGAAAAAGTTGGAAACTACTTTTGTGTGATGCCTGAATAATAGGGGTTTATCAGACTGCTGGCTGGGGAACCTGAACAGTGAATTCGTCTTGCTTCTGTTTCCCCTGTGGTGTGTGAAATCACAGAATCACAGAATCACCCGGGTTGGAAGGGACCTCAAGGATCATGTAGATCCAACCCCCCTGCCTGGCAGGGCCACCAAACACACACATTTAGATCAGGTTGCCCAGGACCCCGTCCAACCTGGCCTTGAACACGTCCACAATCTCCCTGGGCAGCCCGTTCCAGGGCCTAACCACTCTCCTTGTAAAGAACTTGCCCCTGACATCCAACCTAAATCTTCCCTCCTTCAACTTGGATCCATTTCCCCTAGTCCTGCTGTTGTCAGCCCTTTTGAAGAGTTTACTCCCCTCGTGGGTGTAGGTTCCCTTCAGGTGTTGATAGGCTGCAATGAGGTCACCCCGCAGCCTTCTCTTCTCCAGGCTGAACAAGCCCAACTCCCTCAGCCTGTCCTCATAGGGGAGGTGCTCCAGCCCCCTGATCATCTTAGTCGCCCTCCTCTGGACCCTTTCCAAAATCTCAATGTCTTTCTTGTACTGAGGGCTCCACACCTGGACACAGTACTCCAGATGGGGCCTCACAAGAGCCGAGTAGAGAGGGACAATCACCTCCCTGTCCCTGCTGACCACCCCTCTCCTGATGGAGCCCAGGATCCCATTTGCCTTTCGAGCTGCCAGAGCGCACTGCTGGCTCATGTTCAGTCTCTCGTCCATCAGGACCCCCAGGTCCTTCTCTGCCGAGCTGCTCTCAAGGACCACTCCTCCCAGCCTGTGCGGGTGCCTGGGGTTCTTCTGGCCCAAATGCAAAACCTTGCACTTTGCCGTGTTGAACCTCATTAGATTCACCCGAGCCCAGCTTTCCAGCCTGTCGAGGATGTGTTGATTTACTTTTGTGTTGATATACTGAATGTGTTGATATACTTTTTTCTCTTGCAGATTTTATTCCCCTTGGAGAGGAAAGCACCTGCTACTTGTTGTGAGAAAGCTGTGTGCCATGAGGGTGTGCAGTGCACAGTGGCACAACTCCATTCTACTCATGAGGAAGGAGGAGGGAGACAGGTGTACAAGGCTGCCTTTTTTGAGGGGCAAGCAAGAAGCGATGCCTCTAAACTGTGGTAATGAGCACAGATGAGGAAATGGTAGAGGAGAGCACATGGCCACACACCATACTCAGCCCTGCTCCTGCTGACATCAGAGGTGAATAAAAGCTCACTGAAGTTGCCAGGGGAAGGACCAGACCAATAACTCTCTCTGGCATGAGCAACAAAGAGACTGATATGGGATCGAAGGCAAAACCTTAAATCACAGTAATTTCTCATGACTGGAACTTGCAAATGCACTGGTTGTCATTGTCTCCAGAAAAAAAGGCTGACATTTTGCAGGCCATGTGAATGTTGCTATTCAGACATAGAAGGATAAAGCACGGTTTTATCGAGGCAAAGGTTTACAACCCTAAATACAAAACAACTTCTCCCCATTTACATCAGAAGCTGCAGTGCTGACCACAAATCTGCAGTGCTGAGACAAGTTGCCAATACTTTAAGGTGCTGTGTAATTCACAAAAAGCTCCTGACTCACAAAGAAGATTTCATTCTCTCAAGATAGTTAAGGCCTGACTGAGCCTTTTAAACGTACTGGCACTCTCTGATTTCTATTGATTATTCCATACAAGCACTAACGCTCTTTTCCGATTCAGACTGCTCATTCGGTTGATGAATCTGGACTTTAGTTAAGTATCTTCTTCCTCCTATAAGTCTCCCCATGGCTACTTCTATGCTCTTACTGAGTGCTAATTCAATGTGAGGGTCTGATTGATAATAAATTTCCTATTTAACCCCTTTTCTCACCTACTTATTAGCTTGGAGTGAACATTCCCAAAGGCCACTGCAGCGCAATACGTGCCACTGTCACATTCACACCCAGACACATTTCTAAGCATGAATCGACATTTCAGTCCCCTCTTGGATGCTGTGAAACCTGAGTGGCCAAGAACCAAGAGATGGCAGGGAGAATGGGAAGTCTGTCCAGCCCAGGGGTGATAGCAAAAGCCTCTGGAAGGTGACGGAGATGCACGAATCCCTTTAGACTCTGAGGCAAGGAGACCTGCTACTGAGCCTTACAAGTATTATGAACCATCACTCAAAGAAGCAGTTTTTGTGCCAATCTGCTGAAGAAATTCTGGACAGTGCTGACCATCTACCACCAGATCCATCAGGATGGTGGGTTTTCAGTGCATATTGTCTGTTTGGTGTTTCTTCCTGGCCTAGCAGGTGAAGCCGATGAACCCAGTTTCTAGATGGTGAGCTCTTTTCCAAGTTTTCCAGCTCATCTGGCTTTGGCTCCCATATGTTTGTTTGAAGGCATTGGATCCAAACACTACATGTCAAAATTCCTTTCAGAAAAACAGTTGACACAGCCAGTTCTGACAACATTACTTTCAGGATCCAAAATGTTAACAAAAAGGTATAAATTCACAAATAAAGTAGTTCTCATAGAAGCTGCAATCAAATGCATGTATCAGCACAGTAAAGAGAAGGTGAGAGAAGGAACAACAAGCTAAGTTTGAGAAGCAAACAACATTTTTCTTTAAAGGCTGCCCCATACTGGCTGACGACGAGCACAAATCACAGCATCACCATGCTCGAGTTACCCAGCTGTGCTACCCTGTGTGAAACCTGGAAAGTCAGTCCTTGGGCAATTCTCATGGTTAGGACTACATACAAACTGAAAGTGTTTGCAGAATCCAAGACTCTCTGGTGTGATACTTAGGTATTCCCCACTGGTCTTAAATGACGCCCGTGCTCCTGTATGGCTCCCTAAGCCTTGAGGCCTCAGCTTCAGACATGAGGGGCACAGTCCAACCACAGAGAATACGTTTAGTTTGTCCTCCACCTTTGGCAACTTTTGGAACCAGACACGCTAAGGCTCTCCATGGCCAGGTCTGCCTGTGCTGCCTTCTGTATTCCAACACGTGCACAAAACTTCCATGAAGCAGTAGACTTGAGGGAAAATTGATACCAACACTGCAAAACCACCTAATTCTGGGCAACCTGAAGGCACTAGAAGAATGAGGAACAGTGGTTAACAGGCACTGCTGCCCAATAGCAAGAAAATAGTACACAGGAGAACAAATGAAGGAATGGAAGACTGTGATTTCCAGACACCAGCTATTTCATGCCTGCTGAGTTTGCTGTTGGATGGTCAGCAAAAAGCTAATACAGCAGAGATACAGCAGAGGTGAGTGACAGAGACTTGGAGACTGGGAAACCAGAATGAAACAAGGCTGCTTTCCAGCTATTTCAGGTAAATGACTAACTGTTGGCAGTAAAAGGCAGTGTAATAGCAGGGCTCCAACAATGCTTTCACCGTTTGCAAGTATTTGAAATGGGTTGTTTAGGTTTCATTACATTTAGCTGTTTTTATTTTCTTACCATTGTATCTAGTTAAATATTCACACCCACATGTTTTGCCATATCCCTCCCACTAAGTGGAAGGTTGTAGGTGACTGTGCACACTGTGAGTAAATGCGACAGCTTGAAGATCCAGCAGGCAAGCAGTCCCAGCAGACCCGGTACAGCTGAGGGTGAGACAGCTTTATCCAAATCCAAGTCTGTTTTCCTGAGAGGCACCTTCTGCGCAGGGAAGAGCAGAAGAGGTTGGAAGGATATAAAGTAGCCTGCACTGCCTTTGACATTAAAAAGCATGCTGAACTAGGAGCCTCAAGGCTCTGTCTGGTCATGAGCAGCATTGCTGTGTTGGGTATTGGGTAGTCTACCTGGCTCTAGGCTTGAATGGAGCCAAACTTCTGTTTCAGTGGAGAGTTCACAGAACACAGCTGATGCACTGGACAATTTGGCTGCACCACTTCCACCTAAGCTAATCCTGGAGATTGTGCTGGGAGAACTTGTGGAGAAGTGTACATGCAAGGGTGTGCAAAGGTGGGGACAGGTCCAGGATCCTACTGACACAGCCGCAGCTCTGAACAGCAGAGGGACTGTTTTTTATCTTGACACATCTCACTTTCTTGAGCATGGCTTCATTCCACTTTAAGACACTTTGTCCCCCACTGACATTAAAATCATCCAACAAAACAAAGTAGATCTGCTCAATGAGCAAGCTGTGCCTTTGTGCTAGCCTCACATCGCCCTGCTCTGCCTCCTGACCCCTCTGAGCCATGCAGCATCTGCTCCACAGCAGCTTCAAGGAAAGCTCTGCTGATGGCCAGGCTCCAAAGAATAATTACAAGCAATGTTGTATTACTCACTGCAATTTAAAACTGTTATTTGTTCAGCTGGCTGCATGCGTCTAGCTTCTTTGTGACAAGGGAAGATGGCAGTGGGTACAGGAAGCATGCTCATGTGGAACTTTATAGACTTGAGTAAATCCTTACAGTCATTCCTCTGGTTTTAGACTTCAGACAAAACCAAAACTAGTTCTAATTTTCCTGCTGTTTGTTTTTAAATAAAATGCTGAACAGCTTCTTTAGTACATGTTGCCATGCGTGGTATGGGTTTTGTCACCCTGTCCTAACCAGAAGAGGTAAGAATAGCATGTATTTTGGTCTACAAAAGGAGAACTGCTGCTTTTGTAGCATTGGGCAAAGCAGACAGACCAGGAATTTGGTGAACATCAGCTTGTGCTATTCTGAAGAGTGAGTTATTTGGATGCTTCAAACCCCCAAATGTTGGGTTTAGGATGCCATCATCTCTCACTGCCACAGCATTTGACTGCCAACATCCTCCCATGAGACACAGCCTGATCAGCACAAATGCTGTTGTTTGGTTGTGGATGAGTCTGATTTGCTTCCTTAGCAGTGTGGGCTGGAAGCAGGCAGGCAGTGACTGCTCCTGTCTCTTTGCTGAGAGCTGAACCTTGCTAACTCAATTGCTTTCGAACCTGCCCGAGTGGGAGGAGACGGGGAGTGCGTGGTGTGGGTCCATGGGATTCAGTGCAGCGGGAGGACAAAGAGAAATTAATCCTTTGTGACAGAGCTGTATTTTTCCATCTTCGAGATGTATGAAATGAAATTTTGGGATGTATTTGCCCCTCTGTCCCCCACTGTCAGCCAAGACCATTTCGGAAGCTGAGGATTTCAGCAGTTCCCTGATGAATTCCACCTTCTCAAGCAAGCTGAGAATTTAAATTGCACAGTACATAACATTAGTCTGTCTGTTCACATCCCACTGAATGATCAACAGAGTGGTGAACAAACGGAGGGAAAAAGAACAAGTGCTGACTTCAGCTTCCACTCTGAGCCTGAGCCCCAGGCTCAACTCTATGTCATTCAGCTCCAGGACACTGGCATGCATTTACTTAATACCGGAACCCTCCATAACTTCCACCTCCAACAGAGAGAATTTGGCAGCTGGGACTGTGCCTCTTCTTGGAGAGGTTTCAGGGCACACATCAATGGGGCTCTGCCATCAGGCTGAGGAGGGCTGGACAGAAGGGAGGTGAATGGATGCTGTGTACTTTGGCTACGCTGGTCCTGATGAACAGGGATTTGGATCAGGTATGTGTGGCCACATGCACTGAAAAAATTTCACATTAGGAAGAGTCATGCAACTAAGTCATCCAACTACCAACTTGGGAAAATTGTGCAAGACAATATTTTCAGCCAATGTATCTCATTTCTGCTGACCTAGCCAAACTAGCCAAACTGATGAGCTTTGTGTGGCTTTAAGAACACTGGAGGTCTGACCAGAGACAGGCATGGTACACAGCAGTGCAGAGCAGAAAAAATGTTTGCATCTCTTTTCCAAGGATGCAGCCAGAGCAGCACAGCAATGCAGAATTGACTCTTGGGGTATGCTGGTATGAAGTGTGGACTCCACAAGTCACAGAGGTTTCTGTATGGCTGGGCTGGGGGTACAACCTGCTCTTCCCTCTGGAAAACCTGAAGTGCCACACTTCTCCCTAGCAAGGAGGACAGGTAAATGACTTCTGCAGTCCTAATCCAGAATCCACTTACACAAGTCTCTGAAAGTGGTTTGTGTTCCAACACCAGCTCCCTTACCCTAGACAGGCTGTTCCAGCTCCAAAGTTCCTTTAAGTGACCTTCATGTGAATACAGGAAAGAATGACTTCACCATGTATATCCACTGCTAGGCTTTCATGTGGAGGAGAGCTGGACATCCAGTGCAGCTAGGTACCTAGCAAAGCAAGTCTCAGGGCTTTAGGGAAAGTGTTTACTGTTTTGAACACAGAGCATTTTACCTCCTCATGGCATGGTATAATTGTGAATCACCTTTGTGAAGCAGCAAACTATATTATACTGATGGGAGAAACTATTTAACTGCTCTCTCTTAAAGCCACAAAAAGCATCTCTGGCAGCAGGGATGCAGAGAATGGGTCTCGGGGCTCCCAGTGCTCTGCCTGGTCTGTCTGGGCAGCCATCTTACCCAGACAGGTTGCGACTGCTCAGCAGCAGGCAGCAGCCGATCTCTTTTCAGCTTTGAACATCTATCTGGGCTGATTTCAAATGCACCTACTGTCACAGTTCCCAGCTCACAAGGGCATTTTGTTGTGATTCAGCTTGTGCTTTTTCACTTAGTAAAGACCGAGACTTTTATTCCTAATGGCTGCAAAGTACTGAATATAAAGATTTCATCCATCACTGTCAAAATTGGAAAGCATGCACAGCATTTTATTTAAAACTTTTTTTTCTTCTTTCGCATTTACCTTTAAAAAAAGATTATATTTTTTTTTGTATCTTCAAATGCTTTTCAAAAAACACTTTTTCTACCTGCCGTAAGAACAAAGTTAAATATCTGGGGAAGCATTTGCAACCTGAGAAGCACAGCTAAAAAGTTTCAGTTTATAAAGTGAATTCTACAAAATATATAACCTGTAAATCTGAGCTCTCTCCCATTATGCCTTTTAAGGGGACAGAGAACATGAAGTTGTTTCATCCAGAAAGAATTTCTGCAAATGTTTCTTCCCTCATAGTTTCTATTCAATTAAATACAGGTTTAAGACAAAGCCACTTGCTTGGCCCAAGTCTGCTATACGGTATATTAGATTTAAAAAAAAAGAAAAAGAAAGAAGTCTATTAAATGCCATTTAACTTTATCAGCAATAGCTCTCCTCATTTAAAGCATCGCTCACTAGTCACTGCAATAATCAACCAGAGAAACGGTCATAATGCCCACATCACATTTGTTATGGGCCCTCATGTCCAGTGATGAAGTATTAAGGTCACTGATGCATGCAGTGTGTGTGCTGTGCATTTAGCAGAGTAACACGCAGAGAGCACAAATTTGTTTAGCTGAATACTCTGGGCTTCAGTAACAGAGATCATTCTGTAATGCGTATTTGTATAAAAACCACTTGAATTGAGCCTGACACAAGTAAGCTTAGCTGCACACACACTTCATCAAATTTCCATGAGTCTAAAATACACACTAAATGATTGGTCTATGGCAGGGAGCATGTGTTTTACAGCCTATATAAATTACAAATTTAATTTATTTTTAATACATTATAATTGGGATAGCTTCCACAGGCTGGCAGATACCATGGGCTGGAATGACCTGTTGAGATCCCATCCAGAAACCCAAACAAATAAGGATAGAAGCGCTAGTGCCACAGGCAACATATGGGCTTGGAGGGACACCTGGCTTGCTGACTCCAGCTTGGAAGGGTGCTTTGGATTGTTCCTGGTCCCAAGACATGACTTCCAGTCATGTTTCCAGCCTCAGTTTAGCAGCCAAATGTCAGATATTAGATGTGTTCTGTTTTATCACTTGCTGCACTAAGTTGCTACAAGCCCATGCATGTCAAACAAAATCCTGCATTTTTTACTTCAAAAAATGAAGTGCAATGGCAAAAGGGCTGGTTAACAAGCTGAATGGGAGGGTGCTCCTTATTCCATTGTGCTTTGATCAATTCCTGCAGAATGGTACATGCTGTTTTCTTCCCTGGAAAAGAGAAAGCTTAGTGCTGCTATGCACTTTCAGGCATTGTTTCACTAGATGCATTGTGTGTTTACTGTGAATCCTTGTGGGAGATCAGGAGATGCACATCCCAGCACGCCTCTTCCTGCTATTCAGTTTATCAGCCTGAGTATGTGGAACAGCAGCAGCTCAGCTGTCCCACACAGCAAATCCACTCCCTTAGTTGGATTACTGATGTGATCTCTCCCTTAGTGAGATTTCCATTGTCTGGAAATTTGACAAAGAGCCTTACAGCTCAATTAGTTATTTAAGAAGTTTATGATTAGCCAATCTGCTGATTAAGCTTTCTTAATTAGGTTGGCAGGAGTTCTGTTTCAGAGGAATGTTGGCCCCTAATTTAATGTTTCCTCTTGGAGCAGGATGAGGATCTACGTGTAAATCTCACGAGCAGCACACATACCCACAAATGCTGTGAGGCTGTCGGGGCTGCTGGCAGAGCACCAGGGCACTGTGGCCTGTGGGGACAGCTCAGTGGAGAAGCCCTGTCTTTGTACTGGGTGCAGCCAGAAGTCTACCACTTGGCAAGGAGAGAGACAGGCAGCGTATCTAGGGCAGGCACAGACCTCACAAAAAGCGTGGCCTGGCATCCTGATATTCACATTGCTCTCCAGCCCAAGGGATGAGTAGGAACTCCCTTCCTCTTCCTCCTGGCAGAGGGTTTGGAGAAAACTCGTGGCTTCTTCCCTGGCTTTACATCGCCTTGTGTGCTCCACAGAGTAGGGCCAGCTGGGTGCTGCCCTCCTCACAGGGGAACTGGCAGACGGCCTAGCAGGCTGCAGCCTTCCTTGTCCAGGCTTGGTTCTGCTTGGGGATTAGTCCCAAACTACTAAGAGATTAAACCTTTCCCCATCCTTAAGGCAACTCTATCTCTTTTTCAGGGAAGGCTGCAATCTGACAGCATAAAGTAGTAGAGGATGATGGAGGGGATGGTAGATTGCTGTTGTTGTTGTTGCTACTCCTTATTGTCCTCCTCTCTCCAGGAGAACTGAGGGTTTGAAAGCTGCCATTTCCTTCCACCTCTCCAAGGGACTGGAGATAAAACATAGCCATGCCTCAAATGCCAGAGGGAAAACACGACTGGTCAGAAAGAACTTATGTCCCCACTGAAACTCCTAAGGAAGGAGCTTGGAAGACCAGATAGACGAAGGGCCTAAGGTGTCTGCAGCAGCTGCTTTGAGTGATGGACGAGAAGCAGGGCTGGGGGAAAGGCAGCTCTTACCCCAAAACATAGAGCCCTGCAGCTGGTATGGGCACTGCCAAACCAAAGCCTTTGTCTGAGGAGCAGCAGTGCTGGCTGCAGGAAGAGTTCAAAGGGACTCAAAGAAAAGCCTGACTCATCCTGGGGACAACAGGTAGAGATGACGAGCAGATCCCTCACCAGGCTGCCTGCAGGGCCCTGGCTACCTGACCGCTTTCCTCTGTGATCTGATGACGTAGAAACTGTGGTAGATCTGCACTTTCAACCCCCATCAGCTGTATTCATTGAGGGGAGAAAAATACAGGTGTGGATTTGTTTATCAAAAGATCATCAGCTTAGGATTTTCGATGCCATTTTTAAGACAAAAGGAAGAAGGCAAGCAAAAGCAACACAGGAATTATGGTAATTTCTGTACCCACTGCATGCATGGAGGTTTGTGTTGGGCCATACTGCATATATATTCAGCTTCACTTGGCAAATACATTTTTATGAGCTAAAATATCCAACTGCATTTCAAACACACGGCTCATTGCGGTATAGCTGCATGTTTGACTGGAATTGGGATGAAAGGAACAGAAGAGTTCTAAGAACAGAAGGAAAGAGAGAAACAGCCTGAGGGGCTCAGCAAGCAGGATTTTATTGCACTAAGGGACTAGTGAGTGTGTGTATAAGACACAGTTCTTTGCCTGAGGAAATTAAGACAGAAAACAGAATGTGCATAAGCCGTACAGGCAGCTAAAATAGTAGGTGTTTGAGTCAGTTCCAACTTGTGTTTGAATTATCTTCCAATAATTAAGATCTACAACAGGTTTTAACTTCCGCACACAGATTCCTAAACACAGCAAAAGCAGGCTGAAGTTAATAATGAAGAAATGGAGCATGGAGGGTCACCTTTTTTTTTTTTTTTTTTTTTGTTCCTGACAAAAACATTCAGCTTTGTCTGAGTCAGTGTTAATTCCAATCCCTTTTAAATGACTTGCCTGCCCTTCAGCTGGGTGGACAGGCAGGGTGAAGGGGAGGGAAGGGAATCTGGCAGAAGGAAAAGGCTGACTCGGTACTGCTGGGGCAGCAGGATGTGCAAGGAACAGAGCAAGACAATGCAGCTAAAAGCAGAAGAGGTAACGAGCTGTCTTAACCACTGTGGTATTTCAGAAAGCCTTTGCAGAGATACAAGGCTGTTTTCATTTTCTTGTTGCTACCTTTTTTTTTTTTTTTTAAAGGAACTAATCTGTTGGCTCATAATCTGTTCTGAATCAAGAACACAGATTTTCATTGCCAACCAATTGCATGCAAGCAGAGTTGTATCAACTGTCATCTTTTTTTGTCTCGTTATTTGTCCGTATGGAAGATTCAGCAGCTCCAAGGCACACTGTTTCTGAAATTACCCAGGGGACAGAAAGTCAGGGTGATGGGATTGGCTGACCTGGAGACAATTTCAGCACGCAGCAACATCACAAAGTCCCCAGATTCACAGGCAGGGGCTGGAGCTCTGAGCTCCCAGAGGCAAGTGCAGGGAGGATGAGGCAACTGTGGTGGGCACACACATCCAAACCCTGCTCAGTAACTCTTTCATGACTAAAGCTCACACACAATGCACTGGAAACAGTTTGGCTTTTGCCAAGACCCAAACAGAAATAGCTGTAACATTCAGAATTCCTGACAGTCTCTCCACCCCACTGATTCTGGCACACACGATGTCCAGGAAAGATGGGGAAAAGCTGTAAGCAGAAGGAAAGGGTGTTAGAAAATACTGTGTTTTCAGCAGGCTGGCTGCTAACAGCTGCATTTGTGAGGTAACTGGAAGGGCAACGTCAAGCTTTGGGGAATTAAAAACCTTTAAAGTCTCTTCAGATCACAGAGCAGAGATGTGGAGGACGCTTCATTCTTTCCAGGCATGACTCCTAAGCAAAAATTTTGGGGCATTGGGATGTGCTGATCTATCTCCATGAGAGTCTCTCCATGGGCAGCGAGTGCATTTTCTGACCATCCATCACATAACCCAGTAAAACCAGCCGAGTGAGGACATGCACCCTGCCTCCACGTACACAGGGACAAAAAATGAGAACCAGAAAAACAACTCCAGCTGGCATTTTTTTGCATCCCCTGCATGCTCCCCAGGCATGTTAAATCATGTTGGCTCAGGCCAGTGACAGGAACAAGGAATCCTCCTACCACACCCCCACAGGAGAGCAGCATACATGGGAGAGCAAGCTGCATCTTCTCTCCTGACCATGCTGACAAAGGTGTCAGAGCAGCAACGATGCCATCACCCCAGCAGCAACCTTAGGTGGGAAAAGCACAAAGAGCCACTGCTCTTCCACATTCCTCTGGGGAGGGCAAAATTAGAAACCGAAGGCAGAAAGATTTTTCTTCTGTAATTTGCACAAATTTGATGCGTAAAGCCAGTGAGCCGGAATAATGAAGAACACAGAGAATGACCTCTGTCACTTTCGTGCTGGTGATGGTGCCCGTGGCACCTTGGAGATGCTGCCCAGGGCTGGTTTTCTGCAGCAAGGATGATATCAGTGTTATTGCTTGGATGTTAATAATGAAATTTCAGTATTTGAAAATAAAAATTCCGGAATCTCAGAGAGGAAAATTTTGGGGTTAAAACTTATCACATTTTGTGCACTGGAAAGGCCTCAGTGACTGTATGTTGTTGTTTTTTTTTTTTTAATTTTACTTCCAAGCACATTCTGGTTGGCCTTGTGGAAAATCTTACTTTAGGATTCACTGCTGCCTTTGTAATCTGGTCACCTGCGCACATCTACTGGTGACAGTGCAGGTGCCGTGGACCTAAAAAGGCACCTTTCTGAAAGAGTCTGTTTACTGAATACAGCTGACACTCTCCAAGTGAAGACAACATTTGCAACTAGGATCAGCCAACTGAAATGAGATCTGTAACTCTCAGGCTCAGGGATGGCTTTGGTACCTAACAATGTCTCAAAACATTGTGGGACTAAGGAAGAAAACACAAGTGAATGCTGAGCAGATAGCTCCCACGTACAGCACTCCACGCCTCTGGAAATCTGAGCATCTGGGCACCAGACTGGGGTGACATCAACACTGCTGAAAAGGCAGAGGAATCAGTATTTAGAAAGGCCTACAGGTTTGCAAGGACAGTGGCCACGTACAAGCCCTGATATCAATACTTAACCTTTTCTTCTGCCTATCATTCTTCCATCTGTGGCCAGCGGGGCGAGGGAGGGGATCCTGCCCCTCTGCTCTGCGCTGTGACACCGCACCTGGAGCGCTGCGTCCACAGCTGGAGTGCTCAGCACAGCAGAGACGGGGGCCTGCTGGAGAGCGTCCAGAGGAGGGCCGCACGAATGGTCAGGATGGAGCAGCTCCCTGTGAGGACGGGCTGAGAGCTGGGGCTGTGCAGCCTGGGCAAGAGGAGGCTGAGCGAGACCTGAGGGCGGCCTGTCTGTGTCTAATGGGGGCTGTAAGAGAGGTGGGGACAGGATCTTCTGCAGGGTCTGCTGCAACAGAACAAAAGGAAACAGTTTCTAATTAGGAAAGGAGATTTAGACTAAACATGAAGAAAAGTTTTTTTACAGTAAGAGTAGTGAAGCCAGGGCAGTGGTAGATGCCCCATGCCTGGAGACTTTCAAAATCAGGCTGGATCTGGCTCTAAGCACCTGATTGAGCTGTAGTAGATGGACAAGATGACCTTTAATGGTCCCTTCCAATTCGAACTATTCTGTGATTCTGTAATATCTTCCACAGACTGCAGCCCGAAGTACTCATACTGTCAACAACTTGTTTGTTAACCAATGCTAAGGCCCCTCTTGACTGCTGCTACATGATGAGTACTCAGGAAGCGTAAGTGAATAATCTGTTGAAGTAAAGGACCATAAAAAATGTCCTTGAGAACTTTTATTTTTAGATTATTTTTCTCCTTTTTTTTGGCAGTTCTGTGATTCTTCTTCTGGATAACAGAACTGTTCTTTGAAGTCTGGCAAGGTTTTTTAATTTGTTGGGAAAGTTTTCTGCATTAGAAAAGTTTCAGCATTATCCTGTAACCTTGTTAGATACCACAATCGGCTTTTCGTAAGAATCTCTTTGTTCCAAAAACTCCAAGATCACGAAAGAGAATTTCTTTCTTCTGGGCTATAAGCAATGCATCACAGTTTGCTCCAGACCAGCGTTCATTTTCTCCCAGGGGAACCTCTGTACCTCTAACAGTCTTGAACACCTGCCCACTGCCTCCATTCTTGTCCTGAATTCCTCTAAGAAGATCAAAACAGTGTTTTTCAAGTTATTAAAATAACAGACGTCATTCTTCAGGATGTTTTAACTTTCTCTGCTTAAAAAATGTTCCTCTGCCAGTGGAAAAAATGCATAGGATGTTCCCTTAAAAAACAAAATTAGAGCAGACAAAAATCTCCCTGCCAAGTCGATACTGACCTGCCTCCCCAAAAGCTGCCTGAGACATCACCAGTGCCAAGAAGAGTCCCAACTGGTCTAAGAAATTGTTTGCTTGCCAGCTGTACTGCACCTCACACGAACACCCACCAACCATTCTGAACTTGTTTCCGCTTTGTACTGTTTCACTGTGAGACTCTGAGAACACCCTTGTTCTGCTAGGACTAGTTAGTGACGGAAGTCAGCTGCTTGCTGGTATTAGAAGATCACTTAACACTGAAAAACATGAATAAAATGCATGTCAGGAGACACATTTGTGAAAGAACAAACTACTCTGTGTGCTGAAGTCAGTAAGAGATAAAAGCAAAGGAGAAAATTAATGCAGTCACTTTACAATTGAGGAAGTTTTGTGGATTAAAGAGGAAGAACAGAGAGCAAGACTTAGAATTTAAAAAGAAAAACATCTGTAAGAGTGAAAATGAAGTAGCAATTGGGTATCTCCTGTTTACCAGTGGATCTGGTGTTTACGGAAGAAGACTGCACTGAGCCAGTGCACCTAAGTTATCTAAATCAACCTCTGCAAATTTTACTAGGTCTGTGCTGAGATGCCAAGAGAATAAGTAGGTAGGACTTCAGATAGGCTTTTTTGGTAGTGATTAGAAAGTATCTGACATTTGAAAAAATAACTACAGGTCAAATTAGGAATGGGATCATAGGATACTTCAAGTTGGAAGGCACCCCAGGAGGTTTCTAGCCCAGTATCTTCCTCAAAGCAGGATGACCAATTGGACTGGGGTGGAGTTGTAATGTCAGGTTTTGAAAAACTCCAAGGACAGAGATGACACCACCTCCCTGGGAAAAACATTACACTGCTTGGCTCTTCTTGCAGCGAAAAATCAAGGTGAGAAAAGAAACATGCTGGGAATGAAGTACCCACAAAATGCTGCAGGCAATCTATTGACAACTTGGACACGTTGATATCACTTTTCACTAGAGCTGAGGATGTTTCTTATGAGTCTTTCCACTGCTCTCACAACTCTCCAGGTTATCCTGGTCATCCCCCATCTAATGATTACAACCAGGCAAATTCAGACAGCCGGCACAGTCTTTCCTCTCTCTATTCCTGCCTTTTCTGCTTCTCTCTCTACCTTGCCCTGAAGCAGAGAAGGGTTTTGTCTGGTTCTGTGTCAGATGGATGTCATGCCATTCAGACTGCCAGATGTTTGGGCAGGGAAGTCTGTCCTCGAGACTCCTTGGAGAGGCTTCCATTCACCTCATCAACTAGATAAGCCGGAGCCACAGCATCTTTAATGTGGCCATGACACCACTTCCTAAGGAAGTTATTGCTGGGTTGCCGTGAACATTTAACTGTAGACACAAAGAATAATGTTGTCAACAAAGAACACAAGATCTCTCCTTGTTTTCCTGATCACCCCCTTTCACCTTTCAATGAAGGGTAACAAAACACTTTAAAAAGCCAAACTGAGGGCTATCCTATACCAGAGCTCTTCTGCACATTAACAGAATTGAGCTGGCTGTGTGAGCCCGGAGGTACTAATAACATCTGCCTGTACTGAAATACCTACACCAAGGTTTTGTTTCTACAGTTTGCAATTGCTTTGTGCCCCATCCCAGATTAGAGGCCTAGTGAAGACACATTTCAGCCTGGCAGTTAAAGAATTCAGGCAGAGAAAGGAATTGAACTTGAATCTTCATGTTCTAAGTGGAAGTCAGTACTAGCAGCTAACAAAGGCACAGCTATGTTGTGACTTAAGGCTCCCAGTTTTTTACAGCTAAAATCACCTTGTAAAGTAGACCACGGTTTGTGAGTACTTTTGGAATGAACAAGTGCATATTCTTCTAGCCAACATAAAGAAAGTGCTAGGGTTTACCAAAGACTTTGCTTGAGATATTTTTCTTTAAAAAACCTGAAACTCCTAATTTTAAAGAGTGGATGCAGTCCTGGACTCAAGCAACGCATGCTTGACAGCATCATTTTAAGAATTAAATATGCTAGCCTTGTTCAGGATCTATTTTTAACACCATGTCATTTAACAGGTCAAGCACCGCTTCTCAGATCAACTGTTACAAAGTCAAATTGTCTCACTTGTACTCCGCATTTCTTCTCCCACATTGCTAGTCCTGCAACTAAGATTTAAAACAAATCACAGTAAATTGTTCCTTTTTGACAACCGTCTCTTACTTCTGGGCTGGGTAGTGGATGCAGATCAAGAAGAGCTGCTTTCTGGTGTGATGTTTTCCGAGAGCTCTACTGCAGTGCAGGAGCTGCCAGCAGCCTGCAGGTCCAGAACACCTGGTGCCATTAAACTTTCTTCTCCTAGCTAGCTCACAGTTTATTCATGGCTAAAAGCACTTTTAAGTTCACAAACTTCAGAGCTATATGGGAGAACTGCATCATTCCTCCTAGAGGCATCAGTGCCTGCTGACTCGATTACACCAATTTCATAGCAGGGAGCAAAAAAAAGAGGGTATGTATGTAGGTTGTCTGGAAAAAGCAGGGATTGCCTAGCATTTAGATCAGAAGGTAGAACAAATCAGAGTTACAGCAAATTTAACATGATCGCTTCATGTTTACAGTAGAATTGTCTTAAAACTCTGTAGATTTATTTTATGGTACTATAAACGCTGGTACTTTACAAGACAGGACTGAAATAGTTATTCATCCAGAAGCTTAGGCATAATCAATTCCCAAATTAAGAAGTGTGGGGGAAAAAAGGCACAAAGTACTGGAGGAGTATAGGACAGAGGGGAAAGAAAAGATTTAGCCAGAGCACAAGGGACACAAAGAGGAAGGCAGGATTTGGGGAGAGGCAATGGCTGGACTGCGTGGACTTAAACGGCGAGGATGACTGGTTTCACGGTTGAGGAAAGCAGGAAGAAGCATGGAGAGGAGCTTTCACCATGGTGGAGTGGAGAGACCACCACTAGGACCCTGCCAAGGATGGAGGTGGGAGGTTACAAAGGAAAAGTTGGAGATGACTCTGTAAGTAAATCTATGACAAGCTGGAGCTACTTGCCAAATTGCGCCTGATTACCTCTTCTCATGTCCTAATCAGATCAGGAGAAAGGAACAAAAAGGTTGTTTATGGAGCATGCTTTTTTTCACAGGTGACTTTAGGAAGAGGGTTTGGGGAACACTTAAAAATCACTTAAAACACTTTAAAAATTAAGAAATTCTGTTTTTCCTTCTGGAAGAAGTTTCACAAAGGAGACTATGACTGTTTTGCACAGTACCAGACTGCAGTGTCTAATTTCCATGAATGATGCAATAAATGCCTACTCTCAGCACAAGCTATTCAGCCATGATTCAGGCAGTAATTAAAGCTCTTTGAAGGGTCGCTATGTTTAACAACTGGAGAAATGGGATCAGACTGTCCAATTACTGTGACTTGACAACTTTTAAAATAAAATCTTATCTCTGTAAGTATGTGGCATCTCCAAAAACAGCTTTATTTTCCTTCAGAGAGACCTGCTTTACAGAGAATAGCTGTCAAGTGGAACAGGAAAAGAGCTGTCCAAAAGCCTGAGGTTTGAAAGAAAAAGAGGGCAGGTGCCAGAGGGTCTTCCACATGCAATAGAGCAAAAAGGCTGCGCACGGTATGGCCTGTGGTCATTCCTGAAGAGACCATCCCCTCACTGCTTCCAGAGGTGAAGTCAGGGAACAGGGAAAGATCCATCATAGCCCCAGACAGGGCTTGCAAGATCCCAAAGCCTCATATCACAACTGGCCTACTACCTGAACAGTAGCTTTGTTCCTATTTCTACAAGTTCTCCATAAAGCAGCAGTGCTGGTATAAGAAGCTGATGCCACTGGTTGCTAGATTTAAAGCCAAGAGTGACTGTCTCCAGGTTCAGGGCTTCAGGCTCCCTGGATGTTCCCCTCTTCACGCTCAGTTGAAGTCTTGCTTCCAAGACCACCAGAATCTCCTCACCTGACAAGGACCCTGCTATTGCCAGGACACATGATATTGATGACATCCTGTTTTCCTGTTGTGGCAAACTAAAGTTTGCATGTTTGCCTGAGCTCTGAGTGATCACTTTAAAAGCTCAGAGAAATGACAAGGAGTTTTTGGGATCCTGAGAGCATCCTCTGGACGTAAGCGTAGCAGTTAAAGAACAAGGATTGCACCGAACTCTTATACAGCACAAATCCCCTCCCTTTGAGAAAGTATGTGTCGCTTCTACTTGATAGAGCCCTTGTTTGCTGACAGAGCATTTTAGCCCAACACCCAACAAGCAGTCAGTAACCTTTCCTGTTTAAGAGCTGAGCGAGCAGCACAGAAAAGACAAAGGGAGAGCCCACATCACTGAACAGTCAGAATAAATTCAATTAATTGTCAGGTACATGCTTAAGGCTCATCATTAATAAATCAAACACAGAAAAAAACCTGGATCATCCCATCTTGTCTGTGGATGCTGTGGCTACGCTTGCTCTCCTTGACTACTACACAGAAACTCATCTACCTATGGAGACATCAGAAGGAACAGTCACAAATGGGGAAGCCTTCCTCAGAGTGGGCCAGAGTAGCAAGTGGAAACCTATACTTGAGGACGCAGGGCTTTGCAAGCCAGAAAACGAACTAGTATCATCCCAGTGTTGTTTTTTGCAAAGGTGCCAGCACTGGAGTCAGTAGCCTTGTCAGCTCAGCTGACATCAGGAAAAAAGTGCAAATCACTTTTAAAGCCAGGTCTTCATTTCTTCACAGAAAGATGAGACTGTGAAATGAGACCTCTGACAGACCAGGCTCTTATTATTGCTGTGGTGCTGCCTGTTGTGGTTAGGTTTTGCCAGACGGGGTAGTTTTTATTCTACTAATTTCTTCAATTACCGTGTTTTTCTCTCCTTCTATCAGAGACTCTCTGTAATTTGCTTGATTAGTTTACCTCACAAGCTACTGCTAGTGAAATAAACATGATATGAACTCATGATGTGAACTCATATTTGTGACAGATTACAGCGGGTCGGGGCAGTGTGAAAAAAGAGAACCTGCAATTTGCAGTTCTGTCTTCTGCTTCAAGCACAAAATCCCCATCCAGATACTCTGGCAAATTTTGATTGCAAAGTGAAATAACTGCATAGAAGCACTTTTTCAGGATTAGCTTACCAAATCTGTATGTACTGTAAAAATTCAGAGGCTAAAGTGTTCACAGAAATTATCACCCATCAAAGTAACTCACAGCCTCCTCCTTTTTGATTTTTTTATCTGAAGACACATTAGTCGAGACTGCTTTGTGCAATACAAGCTGTGGGAGGGTGCACGTCTATGAGCTCGTGAGGCACATGGGTACCCAAGGATTTGTCACAGGAGAGGCACACGTATGATGACAGAGGGCTGGGAAGGCCAGTAAAGCCATAGTGAGCTGGCAGGGCAAATTGAGCAGACTGCAGTGACAGAAAGACTAGGACTGTTAAGTGTAAATAATACCATGTCATGCACATATTTATTTGTCCATGCCATGCTCCTGGGCTTTGCTGACTGGTACCTTCCCTACCTTCATCTCACCCACCTGCACACACCTTCCTGCCCAGAAGCTGAACTGAACCCCACTGAGTTTATCTTCTCCAATTTCTCATAATGGATTTACTAATTACTAGAGCTGCTGTCAGCCACAGCATCTCACGCACCCCATCAATCTTGCCCCTCTATTTCTCCTCTAACTAATCTGCAATAACATGCCTGTCACAACTATTTTCCTGCCCTCATATTTGCTGCTCTGTCTGCAGACAGCCTTACTACCTTTAATGTGATGCCACTGTTTACCTTCTCATCCCTTCTGAAAAAGCCTTGAGATATCCTGCAGGAAGGATGTTGCAATAAATCTGCATATGCAATTTCTCTTACAAATGGAAAGAGTAATATCACACAAAATAATGCTTAAATAAATTCCCCTCCATCCCAGGAGGCCTCCAAGTGGTATGCTACGCTTCTGTCTTCATGAAGAAAATCAATAGCACTGCTATACTGTCACTGCTCTCTGGCTTCCACATTATTCATCCCCTCCCTACAAAGTACAGACTGTGTTCAAGGAAATAGGTGCTCCCAAGGAAGGAAAATAGTTCTGTGCACTTGAAGTAATGGTGTCACTTCAGGTCGCCATGCAAACAGTTATGTACATGTAAATCTGCAGTTTCGTCAATACAGTCAGAACCTCGGGACCCAGCTAAAGAGTTACAGCTTTTTTTTTAATGTTCCCCTAATTTACCTACAGAGCTCCTTCCCAGAAACAACAGCTGCTGTACCTAATTAACATTAATCACCTTGTTACAGAAGAGCAATCGGGAATAGTACAGTACTTGAGGTACTGACAAAAGGATACACTAATGGCATTGATTTGTCCAGTCTACTACGAACTTCCCTTATTATTCTGCTTTCAGCATGAAACATTTAGAAGTCACAAGCTGTGAAGCAGACTGGGAAGAGATAATGCAGAAAAGGAGCCAAGGTTTCATGCAGGTACTGAGCCATTCAGACTGCAGAAGCAGCGTCGTACCCGATCCATTTGGGACAGCATCTCCCAGTGCCACTTCTTCATCTTGAGCTGTGGCAAATGCAGGTCTTGAAGGAAGTCTCTGAGGAAGGCATCCTTTTAAACAGCACTGAGAAATTACTCCACTGTGTGCCTCGTGACTCTTCAACAGAGCTGCTTTAAAACAAGCTCTGAATTTCCACACAACTCTAGGAAAGTAGTTAAATAACTACACAAATTGAAAGTCCAGTTTCAGCAGCAACATGGAGAGTTCAAGGTAGCCTGTCCTTTACAGGGATGAGAGGTCAATTGTAAAGTTACAACCAGAAATGCACCAATTTTGTTATGTTGAACCCTGAGGGCTTTGCAGTTCTCAACTCATTAAATGATATTCCCAGTACTCCTCCCTGACAGTACAGCAATTCACTATCTGCCATGAATGTGCAGCATCAAGCTGGAAGGCAGGAGATAATGCCACAGGTTGTGCTGTCATGCTCTGGCCCCCAAAGGATTATTTCCTCAGTTCACCCTAGTGTCTACAAAGATGGGGCCGAGCCATAAATTAGATTCTCAGTTTTCTACAAGTCAGCCACACCAGAGAATAAAATGCTATATGCCCCTGGGAGAAGTTTTCTGTTGCTGCTTGCCAGAGTTGCTTGCTGGAAGTGAACACTCAAGTTACCTGTTTGTGGTCTGGGAGACACTTGTTATAAACAGGAATTAATCCAGTAGCACAAGTGAAGTAATCTGGTGTTTGAAAATGGGCACACCTAAGTGGTGTCTCTGTGCAGAATCCCTGTCCCCAGCTACATACTGTGGAAGTCAGATAAATTAAATCTTGCTGCCAATAGGTAAAACCTTAGGACGTTTGTACCCAGAGAAGTCCAGGGATGGAGTGATGAGCAACAGTAGGGATGGAGCATGTTTCCTCAGGACATGGTTTTACACTACTACTGCCCATGTCTTCACACACCATGCTCCAGCTCTGGGTATGAATAAGTCCCCTTTTACCAGTCAACAACAAGCCTCTCAACTTTAGCAAGATCAGCAACAGTCTCTTGTAAAACTCAAGGATAACCCCCCTCATCTAACATGGAGAGATTAGATTGATAAACAGACAAAAGAGCATTCAGTGGTTTAACTGGGGAACTCACCTCTCTTTGGAGAGTGAGCGCTATGGTTATACATCAGAGAACAGCTTTTTCTACTACTCTGACTTCATGCTGAGCCATCTGCATGGCTCAGGCTGCATTGTGGCTGCTCAGCTGCTCTCATCTCCCTCTTGTCACATAGAAAACCAAAAGGCCAAGCTGGGCTGACTCAGGAAGCTTTCACACTCGCTGTAGCAACATGTCCAGGCTTCAGACCTGCGAAGCTTCCTTATCTGCAGTATCTGGATGGAAGCTGACCTGCTCTGAATATCATCTGTGCAACATCTCTTGGAGAGAAAAGCAACATCCTACAATGCTACTGGCTGGAGAAGCGTGTTTGTAGCCCACTAATGCATGGATCGGCTTTCCTCTCTTAGTGCTAGGACAGCTTGCTTTCTCTTGAAGAAAGGGAAACTTCTGTTCAGGCTGGTAGACTATAATATAGTCTACCAACATTATAGGTAGTGTTTCATTTCAACATAATGGAGTAAAAGCAGCTTACGTGGAAGGCAGCTCTGTGCCACCTGCTTCCCCTAATGGGGCTGACTAGTATCAGACACTGGTTTTTGGTACTGTGATGAATACCAGTATGTGATCTAAACTGGAAGGGGAACAAAACCATAGCTAGGAGAGTGGGAAAATTATCTGCCACATCTGCAATTCTGGCCATTTTTTACAATAACTTTGGTAAAGAAAATCTAAAATAAAATCCACAAATACTTTCAAACAGGCATTATCAACTGGGTTCCTTCTTGATCATCTGACAGACAACCTCATGTGCAAGTAGTTCACTGAGTCTTAAAGTGAGGTCCAGCTTGCCTATATTAGACACTTACTTGTCATGCATATTTAGGCATTACTCACCA
Source organism: Centrocercus urophasianus (assembly GCF_019232065.1). Lineage (NCBI taxonomy): Eukaryota > Metazoa > Chordata > Aves > Galliformes > Phasianidae > Centrocercus > Centrocercus urophasianus. Next base: position 513,039 of record NW_024884922.1, on the reverse strand, counting down.
CACTCCCAAGAGGACTGCCATATTTCTCTACCTAGTTCAAGAAAAGAAGGTTCTTGCAGCTACCAGATCCCTCCCAAAATACCACCTTTCCCCATGAACTGGAAATGGGAACTTTCCACTCAAGCTGTTAAGAGACTGACCAAGAACCTGTCTAAAATAAACATGGCAAGGAAGTGCTGACACTGAGTGCTCTGCGTCCCTGATGGGTGTCTAGAGGAAACAGCCTGCAGAGGATAATCTGAAGGTCAAATGGCTGTGGAGAGAGGTACTGACTGAACGCACCATTTGAGCTCATCTGAATCTGGCCTGGACAGCATGCACTTCTAACAAACAGAGAAGATTTAACCTTTTTCAAGAGCCAGCACCCACAGAGAGCCTCTCCAATTTCCAACCAAACAATCAAAACTCCCTAATGGCAGCTTGATTTTCAATACCTGTCATCAGCCCTTGTCATTTTATTTGCATGAAGCCTGTTACAGACATCTCCCTCCAGTCTACTAGGAGCACAGCCATGTATCACACCTTGAGCAATGCAGTTTTCCTTCCCTCTGCAATGGCTGAGATCATAAAAAACCAGCATGGATACAAGTCACGGCCACTGAGTAAGTGAAGGAAAGAAGTCTCAGAGGGACAAAGGCTGCTATGAGTAACTCTGTCCGTCCGTCTCCCTCTCATGTGTTCAACTGCAGAGAGGGATGTGGGGGATTTACTATCACACTCCCAGGATTGTGCTGATAAAGATGCCACTGCCGCAGTCCCTCATCAGTGCCGTAGCCTGTGCTGCAACCAATTACCACACTGCTTATTTTGTTTTAATACAGAGTGAAACACTGACTGCTAGGTAAGTCAGACAGACTGTCTGGATGGGGATTTTCAGGCAAAAAAGTGAAATTAAAAATGCAAAATAGAAAAACAGATGGTGTAAGCTGCATTAAAATAGCATGTCATCTCTTGATATCCCACGGGGATCTGCTACTTTCCAGTGGGTATGGAGCCCCCGAGATTTACACTTGGGGATTATTCTATTCCTCCCTCTCTCCTTATCACAACACTCTTCTGCCTTCAAAAGGCTTGTGGTATGCGCTCCATCTGGACATGCCTCCTAATAAGGATGTGCTGGAGACATCTCCTAAGCACTAATGGGCACCCAGCCCCCCACAGTGCTGTCGGGAGCCTCCACATCAAGTAATTTGCAAGCAAGAAGCAGGCCAAGTCCTGAAGACTCAAAAGAAAGACAAAGCAGGAGTGCTAGTAAAGTAAGAAATACATAATTAATACGGATGTAATACATGATGAATTACACGCACCGGATATTATTTTCCCTTGATGTGAAGTTCTCTTTTCAGATATGGTACAAGAAACAATCTAAATGTCTTCCTGCTCCATTTACAAACCAGGTATAATCTTTAAGAAATCAATAAAAACAAAAGCCACCTGTCAAAATTTTCCTATGTCTAACTGGCCCCCAAACAAATGTGTGGCAATGAAATCTCTTTACTAATACAGCAGAAAAACAACCACAGCAGCAGGAATTGCAGCAAAGCACGCTTTTTCTGTCACACTTTAATCACTGTGGGCTCTGGAAGCAAAACCTGCATTCATGCTGGGTTGGTATTTAATTGAGCACATTTGAACCATGCTTCCAACAAGCACATATGACAGATTTATATATAAATCTTCACAGAGTATAAAATGACATTTATTAACCTGCCATCAGAGCATTTGACATTTGAACAATTGATTCTGATTTAACACTGAAAAGTGTTAAATCCATATGGAAAACTTGCAATAGGATTAAAACCCTAGTCACTACCATCCCCAACAATAGCTCTGCCAGGTAAGCTACCAAATATTTACTACCTTAAATTTGCCTAGGCTTAGAGGATTAAAAAACAATCAAAATCCTTAATGTAGAAAAGACTAAAGATTGAGTTCGAAGAAAAAAATCCAAAGCTGGGAGATGTGAGCCATTAAAATGCTTGAAAACTGCAAAGGTCGGGCATCTCTTAAGAATGACAGCAGTGGGAGCTGATGTGGATTAAACCATATTACACTGGATGCAGACAATACCATCAGTCTCGTTTTGCCCCAGGTAACCTTGCACTCATCAGAGTATGGCTAAGGACAGAAAGCCAATCCAAACACCATTAAATATGTGTTCACCTAATTAAAGAGGCACACTGTATCCACAGGCAGAGAGAGGTTTCTGAGCAGACTTGTTTAGGAGCCCAGGCAGGAACACGCTCATCAGCTCTGCCAGATAGTTCCTGCTAAGCAGGTAGATTTCACCCACAGAGTGCTCAGTGCTGAACATTCACTGGCCGGAGTACCAGCAGGTCGTGGAGGCAGCAATCTTCTGCAATGCTGCAAAGCTCTCACATAATACAAGTCCTGGGAGTTTTCTCTTTCTGTTATTCCCAGAAGAAACCAAGTGAAGCTGTTCTTACTTTCATGGTTAATCATGCTTTAATTTTCTGATGCAGCACAGCCTTCGCTACTTAACGCTAACTTTCCCAGGGCTGATAGCACCTGCATCAACTACTTATTTTTTTCTGTTTCTGATATTTACTCCCTGGAAGATTTACAAAGGACAAGGAGTTCTTTCTTTCTGTCCTGGTCTTACTAGGCTCAATATGCCAAATTCTTTTAGCTTTCTCTGATATGGCAGCCTTTCCAGATCCCTCATCTTACGTAGTTCTTATCTACACTTAGCCCATCCTGAATTCTTCTTGCTGGAACTGAGACTGCTTTACAGGACTCCATATATCTCATACATGTACATATTGCTACACCTTTATTTACTGGAAAAAATGGATTCATACTCTTCTAATACCTACCCGTACCACTTTGCTAATAGCATTCATCAGTGGCCAAACAGAATACAATTTTCTTTACGTGGTAAAGCAAAATATTCTAGCAGAAGAATTAATCGTTCTGCTGTATCGGTGTTTTGAAAAAAGCTGGTAAATGCTGCAGAAGTGTGACCACTCCATGTATTAGTCCATTTTAATCACTCCTTGTCTTGCAGTGATGCCGTACTTTCTTATTCACTTCCAATGTACAGCAGATTGCATTTCTCCTGGCATGTCTTCTGCATTTCTACTACTGCGGTTTTCATGCTTTTTCTCTATGATGTTTCTGAGACTTTGTCGTACCGATGTCTCACAGGTTTCTGAGCAAATTCCTGGTTTATGTGCCCTCGTCATTAATTACTTAGCAATGAAATGATTGTTGAAGAAGTTCATTAACAATCTCTTTTTTTTCTGATGCCTTCTCCTTCCACAGTACCTGGTGAATAATGAATTCCTACAGTTCTCAATTCACTGACTTTGCTCAAGCACTTAGTCTATAACGCTGAAGTTAGTTACAGACCTTTTTTGAATTACCTTTACATTTTATTTGCATTGTTATCTCTGAATCCAATCTATTTCTGACAATCACATCTTCTATAACGTCCTCATACGTTACCAAGACTAAAACAGCACAATTTTCTGTGACATCAGATCTTTTGAGTATACTTTTATTGCCTATAAATGCAGGAATATCTCAGACCTACGAATAGTAGCATTAACTGCTCTCCAACCTGACACCTGATGTTAAATGATCCAAAACAAATATCGCAGTAATAATTATCTCTCAATACAAAATTATCTCAACAATACAGAATCCTTCTAGCAATGAAAAAGGATCCTGAAGGCATATGGCATGCTGCCAGCGATCATCTTTTACCAAACTGAGATCTGCACTCCCATCAACACATACTGCTGTTTTCTGCCTTTTCCTAAAAAGCAGCTGCCATTTTGGAGTATTCTTGATGGCTACTGCAGGGCAGATATGCTGTGCCAATACACTTTTTCATGTCCTCTATGGATACTTCGAGATCTTCCACTTTGCCACATTACCTTGCTGTGTTTGTACATCCAATTTTCTGTCTTCTCCTCTGTAGTCACTCAATCAGCAAAGTCATTATTCAGTTACCTTATTTTCCTTTGCTGTATGTATACTTACTTGTGAAACCCCGTTATGCACTGCCATGACCACTGTGTCCGATCATTCAATTTCCCATATACTTCACTGGAGCTCTGAGACTCTGCAACTGCAAACGAGGCTTTTCCTGCTGTTTCTTTAAGGCCACCCAATGAGGCCAACACCATTGCTTGCAGCAGTAGGGCCTTGGGTAACACCTATTTACTTGACAAAATCTCTTCATAACCATATAAAAATATGCACCTATGAGGAAATTTTCTAGGCTTAGATTACCGTTTTTGTTTTAAACCTGAGCAAAAAGCATATCAATCCTCTGACCTGTCCTTCATTAGGATCTTGAATCTGTATGGCATAACACTGCTTAAGGCTTTGGAAACAAGAGGGCCTTATGTGGACTGCTGTCCTCTTGCAAGAATTAGCCTGGTGAGGAAGCAGTGTATTGTGCTAATACGTGGTTCTGTTTCCAGAACTTCAGAAATACTACACAGAAATAGCAGTGAACTATTACAAATCTGTAATTCCTCCATCTCACAATAACACAGGTCTGTCTTGTCCTGATAAGACAGGTGATGTCCAAGTCTCTGATCCTTTCCCTTTTGTTTGTAGTCATGTTTTCTTTTTATAGCCTCTCTATATTCATTCTTTTTTTTTTTTTTCCTGGCCAATATGATAAAATTCTGTAGGTTTGAAAAAATACACCTTTTCAAAGAAGGTTTCTACCACATCCCAAGACAGGAAGCCCTTGAATGTTTATAGATCAGTTCCCTGAGCAGTAGAATCATACTGATAAAAAGTTCCGTGGGCTGATCTGGCATGTTCAGCTGATGATTCTCACTCATGTCTATGAGTGGAGATCTGTAAATGATCTCACTAGTACACCACTGTATTTCAGACTTTGGATTAAGTCTTTTCACCCTCCAACAGCAAAGACTCACCTAATTTCACTTGGAGTGGGGACGGCTTATAGTTCATGGCTACAGTCTCTCCCTCTCTTGTATCACAGTCTCTGTCCGAAATAGATGCAGCGGTTGGATCCTGTTGAGACAGAAAATGAAACAAAACAATGGTTTAGCTAAAGATTACGCAGTCACTTCTGGACTTCTAACTGATGGTTATACAAGTCAATTCCCACCTGTGTTCAGACAGAGCACAGTATATGCTGATGTTTTTATGGCTGAAACGTAGTGGAGAATCACAGAGTGCTGTAAGTACGTTCAGGATGTTTGAAATACCTGGGGAAACACTGGGTTTCATGTGCTGGACAATACTAGTAATACAATATGGAAGGTGAGTCACCACTTCAAATTCTGCCTAGCTTTGTAATAATCCCAAGCCACTTTCATTTACACATTTACATTTTCAGCTGAGTTCAAAGTGAGCTGGCCAACCTCATAATCAAAACTAAAAAAGTCATAGCCAGCTGTGTGCTGTCCAGCTCAGAAGGAACTAAGGTTGAATGAGCAGCTGAATTTTACCTCCAGTCTGTATCAGAAGACCAAAGAAGACTACGCTTATCATGTTGCACCTATTTTTGGCTGACCTGGAAGATTTAATTTCACTATCTGTCAGCATAGCACACTTCACTGTCAACAGAATCCTCCCAAAACAAAAGCCCCAGAAACACAAAATCTACTTCATCACATCTACTTGCAGACGACCTAGCGCTGCACTCAGCAATACATCATGAAATTCATATGAAATACCAAATCACACAACTTCAACGCTGGTCATAGAATCACAGAATACCAACTTAGATAGGACCCAGAAGGAGTCCAACTCCTTGCTCCATGCAGAAGACCTCACAAAATTCAAACCATGTTTCCAAGAGCACAGTCCAACTTCTCCTCAAACTCAGCAGCTCAGCGCCGTGCCCACTGCCCTGGGGCACAGCCTTTCCCAAAGCCCCGGCCCTTCTCTGTCACAGCTGATGAACGCTGACGTTCCTGATGGCAATGTGGAGCCGTGGAGGTGCATCTTACTCTAAGGGAAGAACCGCTGGAGGATGGATTCACCGAATCAGCTCTGGGCAGGCAGCACAGCGCTGTGCCACCCTACAGTAGAGTGGAAGGTTGTTCCTGCGTTAGGCATCAGAAACAGGGAACTGCTCTGAAATAGAGCACAACCCGTTTGTGTTCTGTAACCTATCCTTGAAACTGCTGGTTCGAAAAAGCAGAAATACCATATGTGTCAGTCGCGTATTTTACAAATACAGTCGTTCAGTTATGTGATTAATGCCCCCTGCTAAAACTGTCATAGCTGTGAATGCTATGGCTACAGTGTTGTGGACTAGCAAGCACACTGTAAGGCTGTGCTGTTCGGAAACCCTCAGCGAAACAAAGGCATCAAACGGCAAAGAAGCCAGGGCCTCCACACAAGGCCGGCTTTTTTTTAATATACTTTAGAGCCTGCACTAGGATTCCTGTGTCCCCGCGAGGTCTGTAGCGCCTTCGCCCTGCCTGCTGGGGCCGAGCGCGCCTCAGCCTCGAAGCGGAGCGGGGAGCAGTGAGGCAAGAGGGCGGGAAGGCGGGGCGGGGCAGGAGCGCCGGGCAGCCAGAGACACGCGGCGGGATTTGCTGTTCTCGCGGTATTTGCGGTGGCGGCGCTTCCCGCCGAGCTCCGCCGTTGTCGCCACGTGCTGCGGCTGCGGGCGCCGGCTGAGCCGTCCCACGCAGCTCCAGGCGCTTCGGAGCCCTTCTGCTGCAAATTCCAAACCCGCTGGGCCTAGCACTGCTCCTCCTGCTGCAGTTAAAATGTTTTAAATAGGCCTTTTTGTTGCTCTTCACGGCGCAGGCCGGCTTCACCTCTGGGTGAGCTTTTGTCACACAAATTTCCATCCCGCAGTGACGGACAGCATTGCTGCAGTCGCCCTGCAGCGCCCAGCGTCACTTCCAGTGCCTGCACACTTGTCACCCAAGTGGCACAAGAAGATGGCCAGCCGGTCAAGCCAGCCTCCTGCGTTGCCTTGTATGACTTTGAACGTTTTGGAATTGCCTGCAGCTGTGCTCTGGTAAAGGAGGTCCTATACAGCTTATCACTGGTAATGCCAGGTTTTTTCTCTTTGTCCCACTGAACTGTGTGGACCTTTCCTTCTTCAAACCTAGGCCATAGGGCTCTCAGCCTCAGCACTGCCATGTTTTGGTCAGCATGGGACATTGCTAAAATGGCATGACCGTAGCTGCCTGCTGTCTTGGATGCCTCTCTGCCTTCTCTTCTGATCACAAGAGGAGGAGGCCAACAGGCATATCCTAGGCTCCCTAGAAATAAAGGGATCCTTCAGCTAGAACCCCAGTAGCTGAGCAATTTGGGCTTCTAGAAGTAGAGAATTCTGAGCAAAGATGAGTTTTATTAGAGAGTGGTCTGCCTGCAAACGTGTGGGAGGCACTGAGGAGTTGCCTCAGTAAGAGGTGTGGGATCCTCCTCCCACTAATAAGCTCTGGCTTCTCAGGAGTAGCAGGAACCTGGAACTGATGATCACTGATGTCTGATGGTGACGTGGAGCCCATGGAGATGGATCCGCTTCTGGATGAAGTCATCTAAGTGGATCCACCATCATCAGGGCTGGACAGGAGCCATAGCACTGTGTCTGACATAAGACATAGCTGCATGCATCAGAGACATACCAGGGACTGTCAAGTTCCACCTGGACAGCCAAGCTCACTGAGCATGTTTTGGTTGTATGCACCTTTCCTTCTCCTTCAAAACTAGGGCACCTCTCAGGCTGTAGGCCTCTCAGACCCAGCACAGCCATGTTTTGGTCAGTATGAGACACTCTTAGAATCGAGAGGGCAGCGGCTCTGGCTTTCTGCAGTATCTGCTTAACCTTCTGAGCCCTTGAAAACAGGGGAACCTCACCTCTGGGGTTCCTATCACTGATGTGTGTCTGCCTTTATAAGCAGAATGCTGTGAGGATAGAGGAGTGTTATCACAGATCTCCTCACCTACCTTTGGGATGCAGGAACTTTCTCAAACAGAGGAGGTCACCTCCTTCTACCACTAATATGCTCTGGCTTCTTGGGAGCAGCAGTGACCTGGACCTGATGGATTCTGATATCTCTGATAGTGATATGGAGCCCACAGAGATAGATCCCCTTCTGGAGGAAAAAGTGGAGGAGGATGGCTCCATCATCATCACAGCTGGGCAGGCACCACCATGCTGTGTCTGTAGTCAGACATACCTGTGTCCATTTGTGGTGCACAGGGGCTCTGCAGCTCCCCTGAAACATCCAGCTTGTTTCCACCACTGAGAATCCCATGATTTCACTGTCATCTGGGAAGAGTCCCATCTCCATCACACTCCTATGACCTCTTCTTTCTTATCCCCCACACTTGCCCTTCCCCAAGACTCAGAGTCTCTGTTGCACTGACCCCTAAGGAAGAGGGCTGGAAGGGGACTCTGAGCTGCTGCAGTGGGGCAACATGTGGGCGGTAGATGGCCTAAGTTCCCTGCAGACACCAGGCATAATTAACCTTACAGAACTCCCAGTTTTTTTAAAGTCTGGTGGGAAATGTGGAGGTCGGGTGCTGTTTTGGATAGAGTGACCATGAAATGGTAGAGTTCTCGATTCTTGGTGGAGCCAGGAGGAGGAAACAGGAAAACTGCTACCTTGGAGTTCTGGGCAGACTTTGAATTATTCAGAAGGCTGTTAGGGGAAATGCCCTAGGTTTCACTCCCAGAGAGTGAAGGGTCCAAGATGGCTGGTCACTCTTCAAGAAGGAAGTCTTAAAGGCACAGGAGCTGGCTGTCCCCTGAGCCGCAGAATGAGCCGGCGGGGAAGAAGACCAGTGTGGATGAACTGGGAGCTATTCTTGAGGCTTTGGGAGAAAAAGAGAATCTACCGCCTGTGGAAGAAGGACAGGCGACTCAGAAAAGTACAGATAAGTTGTTAAGATGTATAGAGAGAAAGTCAGAAAGGCAAAAGCCCAGACTGAACTCAACCTGGCCGCTAGGGTAAAAAGGAACAAGAAAGCCTTTTACAAATACATCAGTGGTAAGAGGAGTACTAAGGAGAATCTTCATTTTTACTGGAGGAGGCTGGGAATGTGACCAGTGATGACAAGGAAAAGGCAGATGTTCTGGATGCCTTCTTTACGTCTGTCTTTAAAGGTCACACCAGTTATCCTCAGGGTGCTCCACTCTCTGACCTGGTAGTCTCGGCTGGGGTGCAGACAGAACCTCCCGCAATTGGGGAGGACGCAGTCACAGACCTACTACTCCAGCTGGACTGTCACAAGTCCATGGGGCCGGATGGGATTCACCCAGAGAGCTGAGGGAACTGGTGGAGGTGAGAGCCGAGCCGCTTGCCATTATCTATCAGCGCTCCTTGTTGACTGGTGAGGTCCCAGAAGACTGGAGGCTTGCCAGTGTGATCCCATCTACAAGAAGGGTTGTAAGGAGGATCTGGGGAACTACAGGCCTGCTACCATGACCTGTGTGCCAGGGAAGGTTATGGAGCAGATTGTCTTGAGGTTGATCACACGGCATGCGCGGGACAACCAGGGGATCAGACCTAGCCAGCCTGGGCTCAGAAGGGCAGGTCCTGTTTGACCAACCTGATCTCCTTCTATGATGGAGTAACCCATCTGGTGGATGAGGGAAAGGCTGCTGATGTATTCTACCTAGACTTCTGCAAGGCCTTTGACACTGCCTATTCTGCAGAAGCTGGCAGCCCGTGGCTTGGATAGGCACTAGGCTGGGTAGGGAACTGTCTGGAAGGCCGGGCCCAGAGAGTGAACGGAGCTGAATCCAGCTGGCGATCTGTTACAAGCGGTATGCCTCAGGTTGGCGCTGGGGCCTGTGCTCTTCCATGTCTTTATTGGTGACCTGGATGAGGGCATTGAGTGCATCCTCAGTAAGTTTGCAGATGACACCATGTTGACTGGAAGTGTCAATCGGCCTGGGGGTAGCGAGGCCCTACAGAGGGAACTGGACAGGCTGGATAGCTGGGCTGAAGCCAACAGGATGAATTTCAACAGGCCAAATGCCAGGTCCTGCACTTTGGCCGCAACAACCGCAGGCAACGTTACAGGCTTGGGGTGGAGTGGCTGGAAGACTGCGTAGAGGAAATGGACCTGGGGGCACTGATTGGTGCTCGGCTGAACAGGAGCATGCAGTGTGCCCGGGTGGCCAAGAAGGCCAATGGCATCCTGGCTTGCATCAGGAACGGTGTTGCCAGCAGGAGCAGGGAAGTGATGGTCTGTCTGTATTCTGCCCTGGTGAGGCCGCACCTCCAGTGCTGTGTCCAGTTTTGGGCCCCTCACTGCAAGAAAGACAGGGAGGCCCTGGAGCGGGTTCAGAGAAGGGCAACAGAGCTGGTGAGGGGTCTGGAGCACAGGGCTTATGAGGAGCGGCTGAAGGAGCTGGGATTGTTCCGTGTGGAGAAGAGGAGGCTCAGGGGAGACCTCACTGCTCTCTATAACCACCTGAAGGGAGTTGCAGCGAGCCGGGGGTTGGGCTCTTCTCTCGTGAAACTGGTGATAGGACTGGAGGGAATGGCTTCAAGCTGCACCAGGGGAGATTTGGGCTGGACGTCAGGAAATACTACTTTCCTGAAAGAGTGGTCAGGCACTGGAATGGGCTGCCCAGAGAGCTGGTGGAGTCACCGGCCCTGGAGGTGTTCAAGGAACGTTTGGATTTTGTGAGATCTATTGGTGATGGGTAGATGGTTGGACTGGGTGATCTTGAAGGTCTTTTCTGACCTTGTGGGTTACTATCACAGAATCACAAGAGTTGTACGGGTTGGAAGGGTCTTCTAGATCTACAAGATCTAGAGATCATTGTGACCAGCCCCTCTGCAAAGCAGGCCCCCTACAGCAGGCTGCATAGGTAGGTGTCAAGATATCTCCAGAGAAGGAGAATCCACAACCTCCCTGGACAGCCTGTTCCAGTTTTACAACTCTTATGTCTGTAAATGACAGGATAAGCAATGGCAGACCTTGTATTTATGCAGGAGGGAATATAGGAGGAAGATCAACTTATTTAAAAAATTAAGTTGTGCTAATGGCTCTGAGGCTTTGTGGTTTATCTGGCTTACAGTAGTCAGCATTCGGGTGACAAAGCAGCAGATTCCCCTGAGGCAGCAGTCAGTAGTGCAATGAGGCTGAACAAAGCCAAAATATCCACACTCCAGCTTTATTGCTCAGGGCATCAGGGTGTGCTACTGGGCCAAGGAACAAGCTGTGCAAATGCACACCCTGCATTTGTCCCATGCACGAGAAAAAAAGATGGTGCTCTGTGCTTGGCTTAGAAAGTGTGTAAACTCCTTCAAACAGTGAAGTGTGATGCTGGTGCCAGGACACAGAGTTAAGCCTGGAGACCTCCAGCAGTCATCCATCCAGGCTGGGGAATGCAGTGCTTCAGTGCACTCTGGCTGTTGCTGTTCAGCTTTTCTGGCTCACATCCCAGAGGGGATGGCAGGAGCTGTACGTCCTCAGGCTTTGACCTCTTTCCAGTTGCTCTTAGGATGCTTGGCACTGCTTCTAGCTGCTCATTCCCACATCCTTCTAAAGAGGAAAGGAGCCTGCTTCTAACTCAGATGCATTTAGGCAGAAAACCAGTTTCCTGGAAAGGAAAAGTTATCGAGACTTCCTTAATTACTTCCAAGGGCTATTTCTCTCTGGGTGAGCCAGAGGAAAACATGATTTTTTTAAGCCTGACATGTTTCACTCTGTGCTCACACAGTGACCAGAGCAGAAGGCTCCTAAGACACCATGGTCACCACCTGTCATCTGTGTGGGCACCTGCTAAACCTGAGGCAGTAAGCACTCGTCTTACCAATAGCCACTCTGCACCTAGTGAAAACAAGTGGCATTTTGGTGACACAGCAACTGATGTACTGAAATAAGCTCGGATAGTTACTGACTCACTTTCAAAAAAGCAATAAACAACTGTTTATTGACATTATGCTAGCTCTGCCAATGCACCAGTCACAGCACTGCTGTTTTCTGAGCGATTGCTGAATAAATCTTAGTTAAGAGTAACAAATAGGCCTGCAGTATCCTCTACAGGATCCGGGTTTCAAACACAATTAGTTTATAATTATATACAATACAAATCAGTATTTGATGCAGTTCTTTTCAGCAACTTGAAAAGCCTGCAGTGTTAATGTTGCTGCGTGATTAAAACCTCAAGTCTTATTAATTAAACTGAACCAGAACTACATTGAATTTACATTCTCTTCTGCACCTGCAATAGGTGAAGCTCAATTCACCAGAAGGTAACAAGGAGCTAAGGTCTTTGCTTTGTTTAAAATGGGTCCAGAAGTGCCAGTTTGCCTTCCCTCAGCATGGTGATGAAAAGCTCCCTGAAAACCCTCGCCACAAAAGCACTGCCTCACTTCCACATTGATTCTGAGCAAAATGCAACAAGCAGAACGTTTAAGCGGTGGAAAGTGAACAAGAAGTTTCAAATGTCTGTTTTCCTAATCAGAAATGACATTTGCAGCACAGGGAAAAACATCCCATTTTTTAGATGATGATGTATGACTAATCCTGGGAGTCTCAGTAACAGAAGCAGCACCAATTCCTTAAGTAGACCAATGCTTTGGGAAAGCAACCGAGGGACAAGGAAGAAAAATGGGAGTAATTACATGATCTCTGTTAGATTTCCCTCAGAGAAACCAGCAGCAGAAGCAGCCTCCAGTCTTTTCCATCATGACAGAGTATATTTAACACCGTATTTCCCTCCAGGCTCTTCTCACACACAAGCACCAGCCATCCCTATTATCACATGCATTTATAGCTTTGATATCTTGTGCTAACTTTACATGACTTAAATTGGATCATTAACATTGCAAATCAGAGAAATGCCACATTGCACTCCTCACCGCCTGCAGCATTTGACAAGTGGATGGTGTACAATAACTATTTAAAACCAGCTATTAACTTAGGTTTTTTGTCAGGATGCTTCAGTACTGAAACATTTTGTCCATATAAAGGTTACATATATAAGAGCATTATAACTTTCATTTTGTACCTTTGATTATACATCCACAGCTCTGAGAACCAATGAGGCACATGATTAAGGCAGTAAAGCACCACAAATACTTTGGTACCTGTTGCAAGAGTGAGTTTAGCAACTGGCATGTGGCCAGGAACTCAATCCCGCACAAATATCTTTACAATTGCTTTTTAAAACCCGACTCATGAGGGAGGATATCCTCAAAATGATTAAAAATGGAGATGCGTGTCAGAGCCAGGGCCACAGTGCGTTTGAAGTCTGGGGGCAACAGGAGCCTGGGCTCCTACAGGCACATCCTATTGAAAACTGCATTAGTCAGCTCCAGTGCTGCTCCTAAAGTACCACTGCAGGAACTTGCAGTGACTGAGATCATGCTTGGTGGTGAGAGCTTCTTTCAACCATATGCCCCATCTCTTCAAGGCTTTAATGAAGCATCCTCAACAGCAAAACTGTGTTTAAAAAAAACAAAAGAGCTTTTCACAACAGATGATCTGTGCTTCCTTTCCAAGGACACCTTTGGCTGAGAACGTGCAAAACAAGTGCTGCCATCACTGCTAAAATGCCATGGTCACAGGTATGTACAGAACAGCTTACAGATCCTCTCTTGCCCATGGCCTGTCTACAGACAGCTAGGCTGTTCCAGCTGTATGTGAAGGATGAAACCAAAGCTTGCCTGTAGGAGACTCTAAAAATGTTGGCTGGTTCTGGCAGGTACTGCAGTGATGATAAATTCTGACGAAAATGTCCCAGCACAATACAAATGACAGTAATGGAGCCCCACTCAAATGATGTAAGATCCCTCCAACATCCTGGAGATCGAAAAATCACCTCCATAGGCCATGAACTGGATTCAGCATGGCAAATCCTGCATCACTGGGCTTCTAGAGCCTCTGGCTGTAAGAACAATAGCAGGAAAAGGCTGGGTCAGCTCAACATCCGTACCTTTCACAGACCAAGGGCTCCAATCCGCTGTTCAATGTCACAGTTACTACTAACATACCTCTGGGGCCATCTGTTCTCCGGTTAGCAGTCAGGACATTTTTTCATAGAAAGGCAGCTGATTTTCACATGTCCAATTCCTATACATACAAGATGAATGAGGTCTTGCTTTTTGCTCTGGAATACCACTGGCAGTTGTAATTCATTTCCTTACTTTTTTTTTTTTTCTGAGCTGCTTGATTGCTTCTCCTGCTCACTTCCCCAGCAATCATTCTTTGTCCTGCCATACTCTTGCCCCTAGTAAATCTCCTCTCCTGGAGGGCTGTGCATCCTTCTTGCAGGATGTCTTCACTGCACACCTACTTTCTGTTTGCCAGATCTACTCCAACCCAAGACACCTCATGCCTGCTGTCTCAGAACCTAAATTTGCACACCTGCACTATTCAGCCATTTAAGAAATCTAAAAACCCAGGCTGGAATCAGTGTGACCCAGACAGTGAACAACTGTCCAAAGCTCACCCTCCAACACACTTCTGACTGCAGACCTGAGAAGATCTCAATGGTGACCGCAACCCTGTCCAGGGCAGGGGACTCTGCCAGCCCTTACCCACAGCTTGTACCTAGAATCAGAACGATTTAGATTGGAAGGGGCACCTTTAAGATCACATAGTTTCAACCCCCCAGCTGTAGTGGACACCTCCCACTAGACCAGGTTGCTTAAAACCCCATCCTGCCAAGGCACAGCCTCTCTGGGCAGTGTGTTCTGGCGTCTCACAGCTCTCGTAGTAAAGAATTTTTTCCTACTATCTTGTCTAAATTTACTTTCTTTCTGTTTAAAGCCATTTCCCCACATTCTATTGCTACATGCCCTTATAAAAAATCCCAGCTTTCCTGTAGGCCCTTTTCATGTACTAGAAAGCTGCTATCAGGTACCCCCGGAGCCTTCTCTGCTCCAGGCTTAAGAGCCCCAGCTCTCTCAGTCTGCCCGCGTAGGGGAGGCGCTGCAGCCCTCTGATCATCATTGTGGCCCTGGACCCACCCCAACAGCTCCACATCCTTCTTGCGCTGGGGATCCCAGAACTGGATGCAGTACTCCAGGTGGGGTCTCATGAGAGCAGAGTAGAGGGGCAGAATCACCTCCCTCAACCTGCTGGTCACGCCTCTCTTGATGCAACCTAGGATACAGTTGGCTTTCGGGGCTGCAGGCGCACACTGCTGGCGCATGCTGAGTCTTTTATCAACTGATTGTCCCAAATCCATCACTTCAGGGATGCTTTCAAGCCATTCTCTGCCCAGCCTGTATTTGTGCTTGGGATTGCCATGACCCCGGTGCAGATGTTACACTTGGCCTTGTAGAACTTCATGAGGTTGGTATGGATCCACCTCTCCAGCCTGTCCAGGTCCCTCTGAATGGCATCCTTTCCTTCCAGCGTGCCAGCTGTACCTCTCAGCTTGGTGTCATCTGCAAACTTGCTAAGGGTTTCAATCCCGCTGTCTATGTTGCCTACAAAGATGTTGGTACTAGCAATCACTTCATCTTTATTTTCCATATCCCTTAGTAGAGACTTCAGGGGGATCTGCTCCATCGTCTTGCCAGGAACAGAGGTGAGACTGGCCTGCAGTTTCCTCCCCCAGTTCTATTCCTTGCCCCACTGCCCAGAAGTCTCAGCTAGGAGTCTGGTGGGCAACAGCAGTGAGTTTTGAAGGGCAGCACATAGAAGGACTACTCTTGTTTTTCAAAGCCTTCACCACACTGTCCTGAGAACTGCCCAAGAGGTCACTTGCCTTGCCTAAAAGGGTAGATCCTAGCATGAAAAACTTGCTGTTTTCTTTCCACTAGCATAGAAAACAGAGCTGCCAAGCAGAGTGCTTAGCAGCCTTTTTCTCTTCAGCACAGTGCTTTGAACTTGTCCCAATAAATGGAGAGCTCAATCATCAGATTTCCATATTTATAAGGAGAGAGTTTCTGTTTAGCCAAGCCTGTGACAGAAATAACCCTACAAACAAGGAGCAGAAGCAGCAGCACAGCAAACACGTCTGAGGGGCTGGGATGTGAAAGCCAAGGCAGATCTCTGGCAGCTCTCCCTCAGCATGGCTCTCCAGTCACACACAAGAAATTTCAAGGGACAAAACATTTTGGTGTCTAAATTAACAGCCCACCTCACCCCCCACGCTTTGTCTCTGTTACTGAGTAGCAGCTGGGAAATACAGATTCTCTTCTGATCAAGCCTGTTTGGCTCAGCTCTCGCCTGTCACTCTTGTATTAGAAGGATACTCCTTATGTGACTAACTGGGGAAACAGATAAAGGCATAGCTGACTTAAAGAGAAACTGCTGATTTTTGTGAACAAGCTTATAAATTATTCTGTCTCCAGAAGACAGAGATGCTTCCTCCCCTCCCATTCCTGGAAAAATGCAAAATTAAGATCTTAAGAAAAACGATTTTTATTCCCAGAAGTGGCAGCTCTTATCTCCTTCCTAATTGAAACCAGTGGCACTAAGCTGGCTTTACGTTCCCCTTGCTTACTGCAGGACTGCAGTTTATTAGCTGTATAGGGCCAGGACAGCATGCCAGCCCATTGCTGCAGGCGGGGCTGGGCTCAGTGAGGTGCTCAATAGCAGCAGTGCTGCCAGAGGCTGCAGATGGAAAGCAACGAGGGTGGATGGGGTTTTAGCATGCTAAGCTTTCAGCAGGTGGCATGCAAAAATGCCAGCCACATTCCTGACTATCCCTTTGAGAGCATCTGAAGATATTTAGTTATCTTTCACACAGTGCAGCAGACGGACTAGAGTATGTCTTAAATACTGAGTTAAATCCAGTTTGGCAGGAGCTGTTTGAAATAAAGGCAAACAGACACCATTTAACATTTTTAAAGAGAAGTTTGTTTCTCTTCATGCTCTCTGTAATGGAATTGGTCTCCAT
Organism: Centrocercus urophasianus; assembly: GCF_019232065.1. Taxonomy (NCBI): domain Eukaryota; kingdom Metazoa; phylum Chordata; class Aves; order Galliformes; family Phasianidae; genus Centrocercus; species Centrocercus urophasianus. The sequence continues at coordinate 496,235 of NW_024884922.1, read as the reverse complement.
CCGGTCTTGTCCTCACCTTCCATGGACTGTGCCAGAAAGAGGTATCACCTGATATCACTGGACAGTTTCCGCCTCACTTCTCCATTGAAGGCAGCTTCTTCATCAGCCTAAATCAAGCCATCTGTCCCTGGGCCCCCTTCGAAGCAATGCAGCAGATTGGAGAGGAAACATCACACAAGGTGGGACTAAAAGGTCAAGGAAGATCCTTCCCAGCACAGAAAGCCAAATGAGATCCCCTTCTTTTGGCAACAGGGAGAAGCTGTTTAGCTGGAAAGGGAAAGGGGAGGGTGAGCACAGCCATCTGTACTCCTGGATAAGTACACTGGCTCCTGCTGCTTACTTACCTCTCTGTAGGTGGCTGCTCCTGCCCTAAAACCCTGCACAGGGTTCCAGAAAGCCCTGTTGGAAGCAGGCTGCTGCAAGACACCGAGGGTTTTGCTTGCTTTGCTCAGTAAACATAACAGCCCACACCTTTTCATTTGGAGTTTTCTTCGTTTTCCAGACATTGGGCCAAAATTTTATATTCTGGACAGCACCTGATTTTATTTTTTAAGTATATTTACATATAGTGTAATACTTTTGTTGTTGTTGTTGTTGTTGGAATAGCGTGCTGGGAATGTATTTTGTCACCTTCCCTGCTGATTGACATCCCTCTCAGCAACTGCAGCATGAGGGTGATGAGGGCAGGGGACTGGCAGGGGTAGAGAAGGAAGAGAGGCAGTGTCTGCTGGGAGGACATGAACTGCAGTGTCTGCATTGTAGTCCCTGTGAGCAAGAAATCAGGAAAGGGTGGCAGGAGACCTGTGTGGATGAGCAAGGAGCTCATGCACAAACTCAAAGGAAAGAAGAAGTGGAAATGTGGAAAATGTGTCTGACACTTGGGAAGAACATAGAAATGTTGTCAGGGCCTGCAGGGATGTGATGAGGAAGGCTAAAGCCCGTCTGGAATCGAATCTGGCAAAGGTGATAAAGAATAATAAAAAAGGCTTTTTAAAGTATGTTAACAGTAAAAGGAAGACTAGGGAGAATGTGGCTCCCCTACTAAGTGAGGGGGGTGTTCTGGTAACGGGGGATGCTGAGAAGGCACAGACACTAAATGCGTTCTTTGCTTCTGTGTTCAGTGAAAAAGTTCTCCCTTGGGAATCCCAAACCCCAGAGGTCAGTGAGATGGTCTGGGGAATGGAAGATTTCCCTTTACTCAGGGAAGAGGTGGTCCAAGAGCGCCTAGGCAACACCAATGTTCACAAATCTATGGGACCCGATGAGACCTGCGGGTGCTGAGGGAGCTGGCAGAGGTGATTGCTGAACCGCTCTCTATCATCTTTGAGAAGTCTTGGAGAATGGGGGAGGTGCCTGAAGACCAGAGGATAGCCAGTGTCACTCCGGTCTTCAAAAAGGGCGAGAAGGAAGATCCAGGCAATTGTAGGCCAGTCAGCCTCAACTTTGTCCTTGGAAAGGTGATGGAACAGCTGGTGCTGGATGTCATCTCCAGACAACTGGAAGAAAAGGAGGTTATCAGGAGTAGTCAGCACGGGTTCACCAGGGGGAGGTCGTGCTTGACCAACCTGGTGGCCTTCTACAATGTTGTCACATGCTGGGTGGATGGGGGGAGAGCAGTGGATGTAGTCTACCTTGATTTCAGCAAGGCATTTGATACTGTCCCCCACGAGATCCTTATAACAAAGCTAAGGAGGTGTGGGATAGATGAGTGGATGGTGAGGTGGGTTGAGAACTGGCTGACTGGCAGAGCGCAGAGGGTCGTTGTTGGTGGTGCGGAGTCCGGTTGGAGGCCTGTAACCAGCGGTGTTTCTCAGGGGTCGGTGCTGGGTCCGGTCTTGTTCAACATCTTCATCAGTGACCTTGATGT